>NW_007730435.1:202309-216748 GCF_000696425.1 Galeopterus variegatus
GGTCTGGGATAGAGCCTGAGCAGGGATAGTTTTTAAAAGTCTATAGGAATGGAAATCCTGAAGAGCAGAGTACCATAGAGTAAGTTTGTCTGGAATAATTTCTGAACAAATTTCTTCCTTTTCCAGCATTGAAGGGATTTTAAAATCAGGGCTAGTCTAACACCAGCTGAAGCAAGAGAATGTTTATATTCTGGCCACTTGGGGGACCCCCACATCACAATTCTCTGCTGATGCCCTCATAGTGCAATAATTCCCCTGCCTGCATTCTCTGCATTCTCCACCTTCAAAACCACAGGTGAGAGAAGGCATGGCAATTTTGGGTTCATTTTGCATGTCACCTCTAACAGAGGGTAGTGATTGCCTGAGTGCTATGTTGCGAAAGAGTTGGAGTCGGTATCTGACCACAGCAGTAAAAGCTCCTGATCAATTAGTGATGTCAGTCATGGTGCTAAGAATGAGAAAGGCTTTGTCATCTTTGAATAACACAATAAAAGCAGAGTATTGTCTCCAAATTACCCTTATTCATACGTACACATGTATTGCAGAGAGTGCCGTATCCCATCAGCATGTTAGAATGTATCAGGTTTACTTATGTAATCAATCAATATCTTAGAAGGTCTTTTAAGCCTGGTCATAGGAAATAAGCACATATTAAATACCTATAGGTTATTTTGCTTTTTTGTTTTATTTTCTCTGCCTTTAATAAAACACTATGGGCACAGATAACACTGTAAGAGACTTATAGTCTCACTAGAAAGAGAAGGGTATATGCAAGCAACAATTAATGAGCACAGTATTATTCATTGTGACAGAATTATGCTGTAATATAAAAAAGATAATGAGGAGAGCAAATTGATAATTATGTGGTCTGAAGAACAAACACTAATTCTACAGTTTATTAGATGCTGCTTTGACCAAAAGGGCATTGGAGGCAAACAGGTACGTACACGAACTGAACAGAGCTGGGTGCTCTCACAAACAATCACAACACAGCACAACACAACACAACAAAAGCGCCCATAAACATTCCACCTTCTTAACACTGTATAAAAAACAAGGTACCAGACATCTGACAGACCTGGTTCCAGATCTTGGCTCTGCCATTTACCTGACTGTGTGGGCTTCAGGGAGTCTCTGATGTCTGCAGATCCCTGCTGCCAGCTACAAGGTAGAGATACCAAAGCCTTCCTTACAGAACTACTTTAAGATTTAAGAAAATTTGTCAACACTCGGGTATTTAATAAGATCTCATTAAATGGCAAAATACTACATTATTTCCTCCATTCTAAAACCACATTGATTTTAGGATGCACCCTTGTGTGGAATATACTAAAAAGCATATGTACTTCACAGGGCCTGGTTTTCCAAAGCCTTGCNGCTTTGACCAAAAGGGCATTGGAGGCAAACAGGTACGTACACGAACTGAACAGAGCTGGGTGCTCTCACAAACAATCACAACACAGCACAACACAACACAACAAAAGCGCCCATAAACATTCCACCTTCTTAACACTGTATAAAAAACAAGGTACCAGGCATCTGACAGACCTGGTTCCAGATCTCGGCTCTGCCATTTACCTGACTGTGTGGGCTTCAGGGAGTCTCTGATGTCTGCAGATCCCTGCTGCCAGCTACAAGGTAGAGATACCAAAGCCTTCCTTACAGAACTACTTTAAGATTTAAGAAAATTTGTCAACACTCGGGTATTTAATAAGATCTCATTAAATGGCAAAATACTACATTATTTCCTCCATTCTAAAACCACATTGATTTTAGGATGCACCCTTGTGTGGAATATACTAAAAAGCATATGTACTTCACAGGGCCTGGTTTTCCAAAGCCTTGCAGTTTCGAATATTGACCTTGCGGAGGACTGGAAATTTCCCTCAGGCTATAAGTCTCTGTTGCAAGATAAAGATTGTGGCAAAGCAGGTTGCTGGCTCAAAAGACAGACAAGTTACTGATTATTATGTAAAGATACTGAGAAATTGCTGTTAAGAAGGAATGTTTGCTAAGATCAAACTGTTGTTGATAGGACCACTTAATTTCCTTACTGGAATGTCATCTGGCTTGTTTCACTGAAAGTTACCAGCCTATACTGTTAAACTATAACCCCACCTATGTCTCTTCCTGTAACTTCCTGGTCTGGAAAATAAATGCAGGAAGAGAACCCCAATTCGGTGTTAATTTCCTGAGGAAGGGTTGGCTCTCGCTTGAGCATCCCAAAGGGAGATTAACCACTTCGGGGCCTCTCACTGCTCAGAAGAGATGGGCTTTGAGTAATCCTTTGTGTCTCTGTCACCCAGGGGAAGTGGGGTGACAAATTCGTGGGGGGTGAAGCAATACAAAGCAACACCCTTGAATTAATAGAAAGTTTTCAGGCGAAAAAAATCTTTGTGTGATAATGCCCATCTTATTGTAATGTGAGTCTGAGTTTCAGAAATTGTCATGTCACCCAGGGGAAGTGGGGTGACAAATTCGTGGGGGGTGAAGCAATACAAAGCAACACCCATGAATTAATAGAAAGTTTTCAGGCGAAAAAAATCTTTGTGTGATAATGCACATCTTATTGTAATGTGAGTCTGAGTTTCAGAAATTGTCTGTTGAACAGGCTGTGCCTGGCAGACTAGCTACAGCAGTGTGCATCAGTTTCAGCATGAATGACCAGAGCAAGCACAGAACAGGAGCAAATGTTTCTCCAGAGCTTACCATGTGCTGGGCACTGCTGCTGAACACTTCATCATCACAGGAACCCAAGGAGGTTGGTCCTATTAGCATCCACATTTTACAGATGAAGCAATGGAAGCACTGATAGTATAGTAAATTGGTTATGACCTTATAGCTGCAATGTGAATTCAGAGCCTGAATTTTAACCTGGCAGCCTGGCTCCAAAGGCCATGTCCCCAGCACCTCACTGTACTTCCCAAGGTATCTGCTGCAAGGTGGCTAGACCATGTTGACTGGGAGGGGACCAGAAAGCAGAATTGAAAAGGAAGCTGATTCCCAACTGAGTGAGATGGGCCTGTGGGCCAAGGGGAGGACCTAGAAGTCAGCTGGCCGGTGAGGTTGAAGCCCAGGAATCAGGAGAAGGGGGAAGAGCAAGGCCTGGGGCAGGTGAGGACAGGCGAGTCTTTACAGAAGTAATCAAGTTAAAGTAAGGTCATTAGGTTAGTCCCTAATCCAATAAGACTGGTGTCCTTATAAAAAGGAGAAATTTGGACACAGACATACCCACCCAGGGTGACTGCCAAGGAGAGAGAATTGGAGAAGACTCATCCACACAGCCCTCAAAAGGAAACAGACCTGCTGACACCTTAATTTCAGACATCTGGCCTCCAGAACTGTGAAATAATAAGCTTGTGCTGGTTAAGCTGCCCAGTTTGGGGCATTTTGTTACTTACATCAGCCCTAGCAAAACAATACAGGGCATGTTATGGACACCTGGTTATCAACAGGCTGCTTATGTCATTCAGCATATTTGAAAGAAGGATGTGTCTTCCTGATTCTATGTATTTCGTATATGACAATTTTTAAAAAAATAAAAGAACAACCCCACACATTTTGAAAATATATATTGGCTTATTCTTGCATTTTTATGTAGAAATTTATAAAAAATGACACTCTTCCCTCTACCTTTTCTCATTCATGTATGTGTACTCTTACACCCAACACTAGGGATGTCACTGTGGATGTTTACATCAACAAAGGGACACTGTGTAAATTCATTCATTCTTTATTCACTCGTTCAACAAATATACATGCCATTTGTTCTCTGTGAAATATACTAGTGTTGAGACTAAGAAGAGTAATAGAGTCATCAGGGTGATTTGTTATGGAAGCCAGAACACGTAGACAAGGGGTCAATATAGTTTGGTCAAGGTAGTAACATAGTCCTACAACAAGGGGCTATGGGAGTGTCAGGAAGGTACATCCAACCCAGCCATGGCTGTAAGCAGGCAGAGAAATTAGGGAGAGCTTCTCAGAAGAGCTGGTGCCTAAGGTGAGTATTAAGGTATGCACCTCAAAATTTAATGTGCCAGCCATTAACCCACTGCCTTTCCTGCTTGCTTTCTTTCCTCTTAGCAAACTGGTGGTTCTTACACCTGAGCATCCTTCAGCATCACCTGGAGGACTTGTGAAAGCACAGCCTCCTAGACCCCACCTCAGCATTTCTGATCTGGCATGTCTGTAGGAGGCCCAAGAATCCACATTTCTAACAAGTTCACAAGTGCTGCTGATGCTACAGGTTCAGGAACCACACTCAAGATCTATTCAGTGAATATTTAGGAGCATCAATCTGAAAACATGTATTCGTCCCTACTAGATCTCCTGGATGCAGCATGAATAAAACAGTCCCTCCTTCATGAAAATAGTGGGTATCAAATCAATCAACCCTTTATAATGCAATTGCATTCTTGAATCTCTATTTCTTCATGGAAAAATAAAATATGCAGTGCGTAGTGAGGGCTGTTTCTCCAACAGTATGGTCCATGCTCACAGAGGAAAGGGTTTTGTGAAATGATGAATATTCCATGTCTATTCTCTTTCTCTCTGTTTTAACATTTGAACAGTGGTGTCTGGTAAAATGGGGTCTGGTCTGCAACAGTGAGAATTTGTAGATGTGGAAGTTTGGATTGACAGAGCTTGCTAACATAAACAAACTGGAAATTTCCTTCCCTACCCCTCATTCCCCTTTCTTGGAGGGCAATATTTGGAATCAGTGGCATGGGGCTGCCTCTTTGTATCCATGAAGGAGCAAAGAATGATCTGATCTGTTTTGTTGGAAGCTGTCAGGATTGGTTAATCTCATGTTTATTCTCTGTGATGCATGTTGAAAGGACATGAGAACCAGCCGGGCACAGCAGTGAACTCTATTAGGAAGAAACCAAGCCAACGAAGGAACAAAAGCAACTGTCTCACAGGAGGACTATGGTTTTCTGTATCCCTTGAGTTGGGCTGGCAAATATTTGTATTAGTGCTGACTGTATCTTGAAATGATTTGGGGGCTAGCTGTGCCAGAATGCATATACTTGACCAAGAGGAAATTCAATAACCACGGAACAAAAGTTTCTCTTCTCCTTATTTCAAAAGCCAAGAGCTTGGCTTTAGAAGGAAAAGGGATTCCTGTGAAATGCTTCCCTTCAAGCACTGTTTGCCAATTCCTCCTAAGATGCCCCTTTCCCCCGATGTGAGCCTGCCTATTGTTTGTCTTTAAAATCAGCCTGATTTTTAAGGGAACAGAAAGAAAGATATGAACAGCTCAAAATCTAGGTGACTATTCATTTCTGTAGTGGTCAGATGATCAGTTTAGAAATCTGTAAGAATATATTGACAGTCTCTTGTAGGTAGTTAAAATGTTTAGTGCTGTGGGAATAAAGAAAAACAAGAATTTTTTCCAACTTCTATACCCTGATACAGTTGAGAGATATTTTATTCTGAAAAGAACAAAGCCTTGTTTTCTGCATGACCAGTTTAAATTAACGTGGTGATTGATTTTTTTAAATGAAATTTTTATTGAACATTCAAGCAAACAGATTTACTTAGAAGTACATGCACAAGGATGTATCTGAATTAATACTGTTAATATTTTCACTCCGTTGCTGTGGTTGTTACTTATTTTTCCATTTTAGATTTGATTCCCTCTATTCTGAACATATTTATGGAGCGTTTTCTAGGTGTTTGATACACAGATGCTCTGAAGATGAATGTCTGGGTCCTTGATTTTAAGATGGGCACAGATATGTTTTCCATCTTAATGATCTAATTTCCATTACTGTGTACCACAAACTGTTTCATACACAGTGTTCTTTAGAACATCTCTCCAACATATTAAACACCTCATTGGTATGAGCCCATTCATCCTTCCTATTCATAAGCAAGGGAGGGGTACTCACCCAGGACCCTGGACCATTCATCCTTAATGGCTGCTTCTGCTGTCTCTAGGAATCTCTGGTTGGAAGCTACATGCATTGGATTTAAGGATTCATTTAGATTGCTCTTATGCTATTCACATAGGAATTCAGAGTCTGTAATTTCTGTGAAATAGTTAAAGAAAAAAAAATTGATAAATTTGACCCTGTAGAAAAGTTTCCTCATGTGTGTAAACATAAGCAAAGTCAAAGAGACAGATGACATAATGATAGAAAATGTTTTCAACTTGTATTTTTGTATTGAATATAAAAAGATAGATCCCAAACACATAAAGAACTGTTAGGGGGAGGAAGGGAGGGAGGGAGGGAGGGAGGGAGAGAGAGAGAAAGAGAGAGAGGGGGGAGAGAGATCAAAAACCCTATAGAAAAAATGTGGGAAAAGCGTTGACAATTTACAGCAAAAGATATGCAAATGTCTTAAGTATATAAAAAAGTACTCAGCTTCACTCATATATGTACACATGAATTATAACTGTGCTAAAATACCCTCTTTTACCTATCAGATAGCAAATAGTGAAAGACTAAACAAATATTCTGTTTAGGATTTGCTGTAGAAATAATCATTCTCCTATGCCACTGCTATGAACACACGGTAAAGTCATCCTAACAAGGAGGATTTGGCAGGATCTAACAAAACTACAAATGTGTTGATCCTTTGGCCCCCCAATGCCACTTTTAGGAATTTACCTTAAAAACATACCTCCAAAAATATGAAACATCATGTGTACAAAGTTATTCTGTAATACTGTAATATTTTGTCTAATACTGTAATATTTTGTCTAATAACAAAATACTACAAAGAACAAAAATGCCCATTTACTGGAGACTAATTAAATAAACTATGATACATTAGCACTGTTTTAAAAAAAGGAATCAAGGATATCTCTATTCACTGATATGTAGTGACTTTGGGGATACACTCTAAAATTTAAAAAACAAGATAAAAACATACACATTCATTCATACATATACACATGCAGATTTTGTGTAAGAAAAGGGAGGTTTTTTTTTCAAAAATAGACACAAAAAGATAAAACAGAAAGTACCAAAATGATTCCCTGACATAGGCGAGTGGGGGTGGGGTGGAGGAGACATGAATAGGGTCAAGTAGGCTTTGCTTGTCATACACTTTTACAGTTTTGACTTTTAAACCATATTAGTGTTAAACTATTTTTTAAGTTAAATAAAAAAAAACCAAATAAGGAAATACCTAATATTAAAAACAAATAAAACATTTAATTTAACCATATCAAATTGATAACATTAGTACACAATGAAAAATTAATATGTGTTAATTTTGAGCAGAGTATGACAACTTTCCACCCATACTGGGATATATTCAAAGGAAAATAATTGCTGACCCACAGAGAACTTTATTCAGTTCAGTAGATTTATTTTTAGTAGTGGTCATGATGTAGTAATTCTTAAATTTTGTGTACTGTAGGATAGGATAGAATACATAGGTAGACAGGTAGGTAGGTAGGTAGATAGAGAGGCAGACAGGTAGATGAATGTTGCTGTATACCCATGTTCTGCTGGTGGAAGAAAGAAGATTCAAATTCAGAACAAAGTATGGAATTGGAAGTATCAGTAGGATGTCACTTAAAAGGGCCTGGAAGAGACTCCAGTAGCAATAAGCACACCTAGTGTTCAAATCTTGGTTGAAATAACACATAAAAAGACACAATAATCACAACAATTCTTTGAACTTGTTAAGACAAGTGAACAGATACGATGTGGGGGTGGGGGAGTGGGAGGGGGAAAAGAACAAATCTTGGTTGAAATAACACATAAAAAGACACAATAATCACAACAATTCTTTGAACTTGTCTTAACAAGTGAACAGATACGATGTGGGGGTGGGGGAGTGGGAGGGGGAAAAGAGAAATGGGTAAAGGGTCATGAAAATCAACTACAATGTATATTGAGAAGTTAAAAGAAAAAAAAAAAGAAAAAAAAGGAAATAACACAAAAAAAGAATCAAGATGCCGGGTAAAGGGTCATGAAAATCAACTACAATGTATATTGAGAAGTTAAAAGAAAAAAAAAAAAGAAAAAAAAGGAAATAACACAAAAAATGAATCAAGATGGCTTGAAGAAAATACTGAATCCAGGTCTATGGCAGGGAAAATATCTTGTATCTCTGGAACATAATGGAGCCTAAAAGTAATAGAATGCTCAAAATATGATGGATATGGATGAATGCAAAAAAAAAAAAAATCATGAGATTCACCAAATTTAGAAAATTTAAGAACTAATAAGGATAATGATATTAATGAAGTATAAAAACAAACAAAAAACCACAAAAATATGAATCTATAGAGACAGTAAAGGAAAAGGAAAATAAGGTGGAGGGGTATTCTTTTCCCCTTTAGCTAGAATACTAGCTAATTAATATAGAAGGAATGATAGAGTTATATAAGCACCATTTTAAATATCCACTATAATCATTGACTAGAACAAGCATTATTAACCAATACTAAATGATTGGGTGAAAGGTTGTTGGGCCAAATAATTTTTAAGAAGTTCAAGTATTACCCCAAAACTTATTTATTGATCACAAAGGAAAATGGCACTTCTGCAATGAAAATATCTAGAGAATACTAACTTACCTAAGCGGAAAAAGTTCACATCACCAATAATGGGTCCAACTGAAGTTCTACTGTTACCAACAGACCAGGCTCGGCTTGCCCTCTCACATTAAACAAGTGACCTGAAAGCCCAAAAGTTGATGCAAAGATTGGAAGGTTTATTCAGATTACCGGTACTCACCTAAATGTCTAACCAAGCAAACAAAGAGAAAAGAGGAGCAGTGGGGTCCAGTTTAGCCTAGTCCCAATCAGTGGGGCCAAACTATTCCATTAACAGTAATTGATAAAAGCAGTTCTCCCCACAGTCTTCAGCATAAAGAAGAAAAGTATTGACTAGATTTAAATCAGAAAAACAAAGCATAGACAGGAGCCTTCCAGGGTGCACCTATACAGGAGTGGATACAATCCAATCAAACAGCAAAAGAGGACTCAGAAAATCAGAGAAAGGTAAAGAGAATAAAGCATTGCCTTGTCAGAATTTAGGCCAGAGACTCCAGGAGAGATTTGCCAGCAGCAGAAACATGGGAGCAAAATAGTCCCAGTGGCCACTTGCCTCTTGCAGCTAGATTCTTCTCTGGTGCCCAAAGCTTTCCAATTTTTTCCAGTGATTAAATTAGGCTCTTGAATTCCAAAGTCAGTAAAGTAAGCAACACTTTATTAAAAGAGGAGATAGACTTATGCATAAGGAGGGTAGCAACAGTAAAACTAGCCCCCTGAGGGGAGCTGTTCAGGGTCTTTTACAGGGAAAGGAGTTAAGGGGTGGCAGGGCAGCATCACTGGCGGTGGTCTGTTCTGTTCTTCCTGGTTGCATCAAGGCTACATGCTCAGTAGGTCCAAAATGGCAGTGATGCTCATCATTGTCCCCCCAGGAGGGTCATTGTAGCAGTCACCTTGATGCTTTGTGTGCAGGTGTGAATTCCTAAAGGGGTCTGAAGGTTAATCTGTCACTTTTACAATTATAGTTAAAAAAAAAGCCTTGGGGATGGGTTCTGCAATGATGCTCATATTTGGATTTCAAATACACCGCTGATAATTTTAGTATAACTGTGTTCAGTGCAAAAATTGGGGTATACTTATACTAAAACTTGTTATGTATCTGAAATTCAAATTTAACTGGGCATACTGTATTTAATCTGCCGATATTACCTCTTCCCCTTCTTTTGTTTGCTTGCTGCTTCTTTGCATGCAACGATTACAAGCTGTGGGCTCTTATGAGCTACAGACTGTGGAAATTGTGTGAGATCTGGCTGCCGAATGGAAGAAACACTTTTGAAAACTTCCCGTAATAACTTCGTATAGCATATATTATACGAAGTTATACGAAGTGTTTTCCTACTTATAATATTTTTGCAAACTGCAGCCATTTGTCTTCATAAAGAGATGCATTTTTCCTCTTCCCCCAGTTGCTTGCTTTGGAACGGCTATTAGAAGTCTGGGCTCTTTTGGGGGGAATGATCAAAGAATGTCTTTATAAAGTTTTTTTCATGTCTTCATTCTAACTATGCAGGATAGAAAATGGTGTTAGCTCATTTGTGAGACACCAACCAGATTTTCCTTGTACTGCCTCAAAATTTAAAGGTCAGCTTTCCCAGAGGTTGTGCGATGTATCGTAAAATGCCCTCTTTTGAGGGTGAGAGAGAAATGGTTGGTCAAGACGGCACATTGAACTGTAGGGTGATAGACACGCAAGATTGTTATCCAATCTAGACAACTCATGTATATTTTGATGACTTAGAAAAACAAAGCAATTATTTGTGACGAGCCTAATAATCTTGACGTATTTAAAATACTCAATAACTTTTTTTGTGTAGTGGAATTCTAACTGTATTATGTGAGCCTTTTGAAAGTAATAAGTAGCTAGAAAAACAAAGCAATTATTTGTGACGAGCCTAATAATCTTGACGTATTTAAAATACTCAAAACTTTTTTTGTGTAGTGGAATTCTAACTGTATTATGTGAGCCTTTTGAAAGTAATAAGTAGAAGTCTGGTTTCAGCTCTAATAAAATACAACATGGATTGAATTGAGGGTAGATATCTTACCTTAACTTGCAGAGGGAAAGTATGTCAGGACAAAATATGGACTAAACTGCTTTCAGGAAAAAAGTTTTAAAGATCGATGCAAATTGGAAAAGGGAATTTTCCTTCCTGGTTTGAATAACTCCCAGTTTAAGGCAAAACCCATTCATTCTAATTTCTGCGTTGAAAACTTTCTCTGCTTATTTGGTTTTCTTCTCTGAGTTTGATAGTTGCCAGATTTGTTTGGCATAACTTTGCCACAGAGTTAAGGATAGACAGGATGAAGTTACACACCATCACGACGACCAACTTCTCAAGCATTTGGGTCAACCAGTTTGTTCCCTGTGGTGTGCCTATTTCACGTTTGTGGTAAAGCTTCTGCTGCTGAGCCTCCAGGTACTCCTGGGATGGCTTCTACAGAGACAGTCCTATGCCAGGGACATTACCAATGAAAGCCACCATCTGCTCTTCTATATTGCTTGCTGAATGTTATTATAACAAAGATTTTCTAAATATGAACTTTAATTATTGCTTTTCCAATCAGGGTTGCACCAAAGAAGGTTCAAAAGGGTACAAGAAAGTCTCCAGATATTATTCCAGCCAGATCAAATAGAGGATTTTGTAAGAAGACCATAGCTGATTCCTGTGCTAAATGCTCCTTTTTGTTGGCTATAAGACCTGCAGGACACACATGGGTTAGTGTTATTTAAAGATATTCTACCAGGCCAGCTAAAATGAAGCATGGTAAGCCCTCTTCAAATGGATATAGATGGAATTGTGTCATTATAAGTCCACTTGTAAGAGGATATCTCAGCTCTAGCTAGTGCTGTATTAATGCACATCCAGCGGACTTGTGGAAAACACCCAGCAGAAGTCTTGGTTTATGGGAACTGAGGATCCTCCCCAGAAAGAATTCATGCAAAAGACAGTGGAGCAGCACATGCCTGTGACCCAGCAACTTCAATATAGTGGTCAGAGGAAGGTAGGGATTCTCAGAAATACATGTTCATCATATCTTGGATAATTCTAGATTTACTATGTACTGGCAGATGCACACACACACACAAATACCCAGAACATTTATGTACAAAAGAGGAAAATAAAGAGGCACAGAGACAGAGGGCTGGACATAAAGTAAAATGGAGAGAGATTTCTGAAAAAATAAAAGATATTAATTCGGAAATGCATTTACAATAAGAATACTGTTTTAGGATGTTGTGAACAGAACACGATTAAAAAATGAACTTGTCATAGAATTCTCATGCATTTTCCACTTCCACATCTTTCCAAATTTGATTTACCACAAACCCTCTAGAGGATTAGCATCCAGGGAGGTAGAAGTACCTTCCATAGATAGGATCAGTGGCAATTTTAGGGTGGCGGCCCACCAGCAGTATGTAGGGGTATCTCCTGGAAGCGTATTGTGGAGGAACAATTAACAGAGGAGGTGAGGCCTTAATCAGCTAATTTAGAATTAGTGCATTAATCAGCCAATTTAGAATTAGTGCATATGTGACCTTACTTTCACCATGAAACTAGACATACTAGTGCAAAAATCAGCCTCTGGTTTAGGAGGGGGCTTACATTATCTTTCAGGTAAAGTTCTATAGCTGTGCTGTCTAATATGGTAGTGACTAGCTACGTGTATCCATTAAGCACTTGAAATGTGGCCATTATAACTAAGAATAATTGATGTTTAATTTTATTTAACTTTAATTAGGTTAATGCAAACTTGTATAGCTACTTGTGGCCAGTGCCTGCCATAGTGGACCACATCATTTGAGAGCATGTTGGGTTAACAACATAGGCTCTGGAACTAGATGCCAAGTAATAAATCCTTGCTCGACCATTTACTAGCTGCGTGTTCTTGGGAAACTTATCCTTTTCACAACCTATTTTATCATTTGCAATATGGAGGAAATGATCATAACTACCTCAATGGACTCTTGTAAGGACTGAGTTATGGAATATATTAAGTTCTTAGAAAATATGTAGCACATACTAAGTACTCAGTAAGTTAGCTATCATTAATGTTATTACCTTTATTATTTTTCTCATTACCCTATTGGACGTTGTATAGACTATACATTAATAGTCAATAAATACCCTTAGGCTGTATCCACTATGCTTTCTATCATTTTCTTTCATCTCACACTTAAACAAAAATAAATTTCTGTAGGAGTGATGGAGGAATATATGGCCAAAGCTAGAAGCCTTTGTCAGTTGTGATGCTGAGACTAAGAAAGGAATCATGGAATGTGCAGAAAAGACAAAGTAGAGCCCTGAATACATGGAGTATTCAGAAGAAGATGCAGAAGTTCTGAATTATGGGACTTTCAAAAGGCGATTTACAGTCAGCAAATCTGCATCTGCATCTTCTAGAATTTTGTGGGTTTTCTCTTTTTTTTTGATTGGTAGCAGCACTCTGATAAAGGTAGAGCGTTTCCATCAACATACAAAGTTTCTTCATGCCCTCTTCCAGTAAATCCCAATCTCTTATGGCTCTTATGGGCAGCCAATTTCTGATTTCTGTCACCATAGTCTTTTGTGCCTAGTTTATTTCTTTACTGATATTGCAATGAAATGTTTGGGAGATTCATACATGTTTCGTTATATTTGTAGTTCAATTTTTTTAGTTGCCACATAGTATTCCATTATATTCTATAATTTGCTTATCTATTGTCCTGTTGATAAACAATTGTTTTATTTCCACTTTGGGTATGTAGAGCTACACGACCATGACTATACCAGTTGTGGTGCTCTTTTACCTACTTGTAATCCTACACCAACTGGGCTGATTTTCAAGCTAAGGCTGGGTCTGGACCCCACAGACCCCTCAAGCCCATTTACAGACTGGGTCACAAACCCTTCAGATGCCAAGCTGGATCACCAGACCCCTTATACACAGGTCTAATGAGCTAGGTAACCAGCCAAAAGGTCCTTGGAGCCATAGGTTGGAAAGCATGGCTGTGCAGGGCAGATGCCCAAGGCCAACGCTCACCCTCCTGCTTCACCAAATTCCTCTCTACTCTCTCTCTCTCTCAAGAACACAAGAATAGCAACAAAACTAAAAAGATACATTGGCACGCATGCGCACTAACTCCACACACACTCCACACACACACACACACACACACATACATGCATGCACACGCGTGCGCACACACACACACACAAATTTGCTTACAAAGAATGCTGAACCACACCCAACTGGACCTGAGGCAAGGGCCCTGACCAAACTATTCTATTTTCCCAACAGAGTGTTACAGTATAAGTAGAATTGCCATAAACATTCTTGTACACATCTTTTTTGTAGACATACGTTTTTTAGACATAGTGGAATTGCAGGGCCATAGGTGGGTGAGTGTCTATCTGCATCATAAGAAATCACCAAACAGATTTCAAAAGTGGTTGTGCTATTATATGTTCCTGCCAGCAATTTATGAGAGTTCTGGCTGCTTCATATTCTCACCTACATTTGATATTGTCAGTTATTTTAATTTTAGTCATACTAGTGGTTTTAAATGGTATCTGATTATAGTTTTATATTGCATTTTCCTGAATTCTGATGATGTTGAGATGCAAACTTAGCTGGTTTTAAAACTTTCTTCTTTTTGGGCCGGCCTGGTGGTGCACTGCTACAGTGCACCACTTGGGAGCACGGCGGCACTCCTGCTGAGGGTTCGGATCCCACATACAGACTGGTTCCCGCTCACTGGTTGAGCGAGGTGCGGGCACAGCATCGAGGGTTGTGATCCCATTGCCGGTCCCGGTCCGGTACGGGCGCGACACCGAGGGTTGCGATCCATTGCCGGACACGAAGAAAGACAAAAAGGAAAACAACAACAACAACAACAACAAAAACTTTCTTCTTTTCTATTTAAGCTGTATTTTTTTCTA
>NW_007730435.1:217065-222261 GCF_000696425.1 Galeopterus variegatus
CGAAGAAAGACAAAAAGGAAAACAACAACAACAACAACAACAAAAACTTTCTTCTTTTCTATTTAAGCTGTATTTTTTTCTAGGCTATGCTTTGGCTATATCTCACAAATTTTGATATGTTGTGTTTTCATTAATATTCAGTTTATAATACTTTATGATTTCCCTTATGATTTCTTACTTAAAACAGGGCTACATTGTGGTGTGCAACTCAATTCCCAATATTTCTAAATATGATGCTAATGTTTAACTTAATCTGTGTCCACAGAACATGGTCTGAAAAATTTCAAGTATTTTTAATGCATTGAGACTTGTTTTATGATTCAACATATGGTCTATCTTGGTGAATATTTCATGTGCACTTGGAAAAAAAAAGTGTATTCTTTTTTTTTTTTTTTTTTTCCTTTTGAGACTGGCCGCAACGCGCTCAGCCAGTGAGTGCTGTGAGTGCACCAGTCATCCCTATATAGGATCCGAACCCGTTGCAGGAGCACTGCTGCGCTCCCAGCGCTGCACTCTCCCGAGTGCACCATGGGCTTGGCCCAAAAAAAGTGTATTCTGAAGCCATTGAACATACTGGACTGACTGCAATTTTCAGGTCTACTTGGGCTGGTATGTTCAAATCTTTTATGTACTTAGTGATTTTTGGAAAATTGGTGAATCAATTGCTAAGGGTGTTAAAATCTCCAGCTGTGATAGAGAATTTGTCTATTTTTCCCTTTAATCAGTCTTTTGCTTTATGTATATTGATGCTCTGTAATTAGATGCATATATATTTATGATTGTTATGCCTTCCTGAAGAATTACTGATTCATCTACTGCTGGTGGAGGCTCTGTTTTTACTTATGTGAAAATGATTTTATTTTGCCCTACTTTTAGAAGAATATTTTCACCTACTGTAGAATTCTAAGATTTAAATTTTTTTTCAGAACTTTAAAGATTTTATTTACAGTATCACTAGAGGGACACTGAACTTGTAGAAGCTTATGGTTATTCATTTTGAGGAAGAAAGTCAGTGGAAAACTGAAAATACTTAAGAAGATCCTCTAACTAGGCAGGATGTAGATTCCAAACTCTTCCTACCTTGTGTGAAAACTCATGCCTTCCTCTGGGCTCCTTGGAGTTTCATCTGTACATGAATAGGGCAGGTGTCCCATAAGGATCTGAGAAGAGATGTGGCTCCCTCCTTTCTAGAATTTCCCCTTCAATATTCAATTACTCCAGTAGATTTGAACTCTGTCTTCTGACACTTCAAGGCGATAAGACTGGCTTTCTTCATAAATTCCACTTGTGTCATGCCCCAGGGACTGTGGCGTACATTTAGCAGAAAAGCCTCATAAACATGAGTGTGGTCCTCTTTTTTCAATGGTTAACTTCTGCCCAGTTTCTGCCTGCTTTTGATTGCTCCAAAGTGCATTTGTAATCTTTTTGAGCTTGAGTCCTATTCAAGTTATTCTACTGTTACAGGCTTCAGAATTCCCACCATGTAAGTTTCTTTATTGTCCTAATTTGCACCTTATAAAATAGCAGATATTCATTAAATACTTGTCAATTTCATTTTATACTTTACTTTATAAAGGTACTTAATTAGAAGGGACATTGAAGGGTCACTAGCATTTTATTAAAAGTAGTAAAAGAAGGGCCAGCCCAGTGGCGCACTGGAGAGTGCGCCGCTTGGGAGCGTGGCAGTGCTCCCGCCGAGGGTTCGGATCCCATGTGGAGACTGGTTCCCACTCACTGGCTGAGCGTGGTGCGGGCGCAACACCGAGGGTTGCAATCCCTTTGCCGGTCCCCGGTACGGGCGTGACACTGAGGGTTGCGATCCCATTGCCGGTCAGTAAAAAAGACAAAAAGGGGGAAAAAAAAGTAGTAAAAGAAGACATCTCAAAAAGGCAAACATTTGGAAATTAAACAGCACAGCTCTAAGTAACCAATACTGAGAATACAACCAGTAAGTATTACTTAAAAGGAGTAGAAAAATGTCAGCATTATCCTGCTTCATAGGGTTGCTACATTTAGCAAATAAAAGTACAGGATGCTCATATTTGGATTTCAAATACACCGCTGATAATTTTAGTATAACTGTGTTCAGTGCAAAAATTGGGGTATACTTATACTAAAACTTGTTATGTATCTGAAATTCAAATTTAACTGGGCATACTGTATTTAATCTGCCGATATTACCTCTTCCCCTTCTTTTGTTTGCTTGCTGCTTCTTTGCATGCAACGATTACAAGCTGTGGGCTCTTATGAGCTACAGACTGTGGAAATTGTGTGAGATCTGGCTGCCGAATGGAAGAAACACTTTTGAAAACTTCCTGCTAATTCACTTTACATATTTTCTACTGTCTGAACACTGGGGTGGAGTGGGAGATAGAAACAGAGTGTGGAACTCATAGCTGGGTTTAGAATTCCCCTAATGAGAATCCTGTTTAGCTGCCTGATTGTGGACTTGGAATGTCCTCGATGGTCATGGTCAGAGTGGAGAAATGAAGCTTCTTGCAAATAGCAGGGTTCCCTCTCTTTTCAAAGGTATTCTAAGGAAAATTTGTAAAAAATAGTCACATTTGTCTTACTGGACAACAATTATTACAGAACTTTCCTCCCTTAGCTATTTTCCATTGTATGGACTTACCACAATTTATTTACACATTACTCAATCAATGGATGTATTTCCACATTTTCATTATGTGAAAATTAATGAAGTTCAACCAAATAAGAACTGGCAAAGGCTGCTAATTCAGAGTTTGCTATAGCAAAGGTGTCAGCCACCATCACTTATGTTTTGGCTAAGACTCAAAGGCAGGCAGAGAAGAGAGAAAGCTTTGCAGTGGACAACAGGAAGGTTTCAGTATGCACTGAGTGGAGGCTGTTGACCTGGGGCAGCTGTACGTGGGCTAACTAGAAGGGGGCATCCTATGTGATTGGTTGGGGGAGCATATTTGGCATTTTCTGGTTGGCCAGAAAATTTTTGCAGGGGCAAAAATTAAGAAAGCTGTCAGGTTTTAATCAAGTCCTGGCCATTTTGTAACAAGGGTTATTACTTGGCTTCCTAGACTGGTTGCTAGAGATAGTGGTGCTATTTCCCACAAATAGGCTGCTTTCCTGGGCTGGTTACTGTAGATGATTGGTTGGCTTTTTGGCCTTCTTGCTGCACATTGTGGGTCACTGTTCTATTTCTATGCATGCTCTGATCACTGTCCATTTGTATATTCAGCTCTCAATTAGAATTTATGCTGATTATCATCTGTGTGCACATCTCCTTGTTCTTCTTACTCAAAATTGAGTTGCCTATTCTCGGTGTAATGCTTTTACTTGAATTTTAGAATCAGTTTGGCAAGGTTAAGACTCTCACACACACACACACACACACACACACACACACACACATACTTTGAACTATTTGCATTAAATTTCTAAAAATAAAACTGAATCAAAAATAAAATCCTGTTTTGAATAATTAGGAGATTTAATAAGAATTTTCAATTGATTGTTGGTTTAATAACAAATTTACTGAACTCTTGTCCNTCAGTTTGGCAAGGTTAAGACTCTCACACACACACACACACACACACACACACACACACACATACTTTGAACTATTTGCATTAAATTTCTAAAAATAAAACTGAATCAAAAATAAAATCCTGTTTTGAATAATTAGGAGATTTAATAAGAATTTTCAATTGATTGTTGGTTTAATAACAAATTTACTGAACTCTTGTCCCTGCTCCTTTATCTTTAGATTCTCTATTCTGGTTACATGTAAGTGTAACCAGTAGCTTGTAATGTCCTCTTTGTCCCTAATATCTGAGATTTCACCAGGCGAGTGCTAGTGTCAGTATATTTCTGTAAATTATGCTGGGCCCTCAGTGGACCCTTAGAGGTTAGATCAGAGGCTGGGAAACTATAGCCCATGGGGCTAATTTAGCCCATCACCTGATTGGCCCACAATCTAAGACAATAATTATGTTTTTAAATGGGAGGAGGAGTAAGAAAGAAAAGGTGGAGAAGAAACAGAAGATTTCATGACACATGAACATTGTATGAAATTCAGATTTCAGTGTTCATAAATAAAATTTTATTGGGATGCAGTCAGGATCGGTCACTTATGGATTGTCTGTAGCTGCCTTTGTGCTATAATGGCAGAGTTGAGTAGTTGCAACAGAGACTGAATGTGAATGCATCTGATAAAACCCAAACTACTTACCAGCTTGTCCTTTACAGAAAGTTTTCTGATCTCTGACCTAGACTTTCATATTCTCCATGGCTGAATAACATTCTTGAAATATTTCTTTCATAATTTTTAACCTTCCATATTCTGTTCTCTTTTTCAAAAATTTGTTTTATGATGGCGTTATGTGTCCTGGACTAATTGCTTTAATTTTTAAATTTTTCTCACCAATCTTTCTACTCTCCTATACAGAATTTTAAATAGCTCTGCAAACTCTGTGAAAATTTTCCTCAGTAATTAGAGTTACAAAAAACTCAGCAAACTTTTGGGCCCGTACTTTTATGTTATTATGGAAAAGGATGAATATTACACACAATTGTGATGTTCAGGAAAACTATTAAAATCATCTTCAAAGTAGATACTGCTTGATGGTAGAGAAATATAATATTGACATTATGAGTACATGGTCAAGAAAATATACACCTTAAAATTACCTTCCTTGAGTAATAATTATGAGCAGAAGTATAATATAGCAAAATGAAATACTTAAAAATATTGACAGACTTCATTTTTCTCTTGGTTTTCCCTGTGTATTTTTCCAATTTAAGATATAAAAATTAAGAAAATAGCCTTAATTATATATTTATGTTGAGGTGAAATTTTGTTTTTCATAAAATTGCAAAACTCTGTCAAAATAGCAATGCATCATTTTCACAGCCTCATATTCTTTAATTAAGAAGGCTTTAAATGCATTATCATAGAAGAAAAAAGTAAAACCTTTTATATATATCACGACTAAAGAGCCACATGATTTAAAAATTGATATAAAAAAATCAAATGTCATATTCCTTTTGACAGCCCAAGAGAGCTCACTTATACAAATGAGACTGACATATGAGTCAGACCACTAGTGTAGTGACATTGGTATTGAATATGTCTGTTGAAACATTTTCCAAATCTAAAAATAATATGACTTTGCATCCAGGTAGTGCTTCCACTTGCATGCAGCATTGCTAGAGTGTGGA
>NW_007730435.1:222490-232766 GCF_000696425.1 Galeopterus variegatus
CTGAAATTTTGTTTTTCATAAAATTGCAAAACTCTGTCAAAATAGCAATGCATCATTTTCACAGCCTCATATTCTTTAATTAAGAAAGAAGGCTTTAAATGCATTATCATAGAAGAAAAAAGTAAAACCTTTTATATATATCACGACTAAAGAGCCACATGATTTAAAAATTGATATAAAAAAATCAAATGTCATATTCCTTTTGACAGCCCAAGAGAGCTCACTTATACAAATGAGACTGACATATGAGTCAGACCACTAGTGTAGTGACATTGGTATTGAATATGTCTGTTGAAACATTTTCCAAATCTAAAAATAATATGACTTTGCATCCAGGTAGTGCTTCCACTTGCATGCAGCATTGCTAGAGTGTGGATTCTGACAGCCTTATATCTGTGCCCTTTGTCTCGAGCTACCCCAGGATGTAAAAGACACAGGTCCCTATTCCAGGACAGACCCTTAAATGATCCCCTACTTACAAACTATGGAGCCCTCACTTATGGTACTGGATATAACTACAACTCTCCAGTGCTAAACAGAGAAACTGTTATAAACCTTTGACTACCAGACTGGTACATACACACACATACCACCCAAGATAGGGGTCCTGCTTAATGGTCAGAGTGGCAGTTTTCTTTGCCTAAAGTCTAGGTACATGTGCTTGAAAGTAGAAAAAGACTGGGAGAGAAGAAAATAAGAGGAGAAAGGATGAAAAATACATGCATTATTCCTTTTGAGGCAGGACAGAATAGGGACACGCCCCAGGTGTGTGATTCATGTATATCCAGACTGAATCAGCATTGGCCACCTCTTTGTTTTGCAGTTAATGAGCCCATAGTGAGCTGATGACAGCTTAACTTACCCTACCAATCAGCATGCTATTCCTGGAACTTGGTGGTTTTTGAAAAGAAACTTAAAATCACAAAAACCATAGCACCTGTACACTAGGAGGAACAAAAGTACAGACTAGACCAAGAAGGGCACAGTTAAGAGAAAAGTGACCCAACTGTGTGTAACCAAAAACTTGAGAAACTCAGGGATGCATGACAGGAAGCTGCTGCAACCTTGTGTCAGCCTGTTAGGACTTAATTGCTCTAGATCCTCCCTCACGTCCAAATACTCCTCCCCTTAGGATAGAGAAACACCCCATCCCAGAACAACAAATAAACTCTCACCCTTAGAATCCAGGGTGTGTTCCTAACTCACAAGGATGCCTGCACACCCTTCTGTGTGTGCTTTTGCTTTGTAGCAAAGTCCTATTGTGTGAGTGCTCCGTCTCTCTGTCCCTCTTGCTTTTCTTTCGTGGAATGGGTGCTCAGCACAGTGAGAACTCCTCTCAGTCCTGTGAAAGATTCTTCTTCACCGTTTGACCAAGAACCTAAAAACTGCCCTCCAGTATCACCTTGAGTTCCATTTCCTATGTCTTACAAGTAATTCCACTTAGGTTCTAGTAGTTTCCTTTCCTCCTCATTCATGTATTCAGTTATCCATTTATGATCAAGATTATTTCATTTATTCAACAGTTACTCATAGAGAACTTACAATTACCAGCTATTTTTCTAGATTCTGGGCATACTGTAGGGAACAAGATAAAAAAGTCCCTGTCCCCATTGTATATGATACATGAAGAAACAAATACATAAAATAGGTAAAGTCAGATAGTGATAAATGCATTACAAGCATCAGGACAGGGTCAGATGACAGAGCATGATTGGGGGAAGCGTGGACAACTTTTTTATTTATTTTATTTATTTATTTTAATTTATCAATATACAATGAAGTTGATTTTCATGCCCATTTACCAACTAAGGGGGGACTACTTTTAAATATGGTGGTTGAACATGGCCAGTATTTGAAATGACCCAGGGCCTGGAATGATGAGGAACCAGCCATGAGGAGTTCCCTAGAAAGAGTATTTCAGGCAGAGAGAAAGATGCTTGACCCGAAGGTGGGCTGGGAATAGGGCAGACTGAGTAAGGAAGGCTGGGGGGGTGTCACGAGGTCAGTCAGCAAAAGGGTCAAATCCTGTAGGTCCTTGAAAGAGATGTCACAGGGTCTCTCTGCCCTTTAATATTAGATGAGATTGGTTCATTCTCCTATTTCACCATCTCTGGAAATCCAACATCCTAACCTCTCCAAGATGTCAGTGAATTTCCAGGGGGAGTGACATCACCAAATACGTTACATCACCAGCTCTTGTCTTCACTGAAGTGGAAGCTCAGTCGCTTTGTCCTGCGCAGCCTGCTCTGTTCAGCCTTGGCCTGAGCTGAGCAGGGAAGGTGAGCCCGTTCTCGATTCCCATGCCTATAAGCCTGCCCACACTACTGCCCCAAACCATCTCTGAGAGTCAGCTGTAAGCAGCAGTCTGCAGAAATGAAGAGTGTTGGATTAAAGGCATATCACAAAGAAGGAAGGGGAAGACAATAATTATTAGACAGTCTAGGTCTTTAGAAAAACCTGCTATCTCTTCCCAGCCGTGCCCTGCCCACCCCCTCCCCATTTCTTCACCATTTATGCCTCTCTCCCCTTTCATCTTTTCTGATTTGTAATTCAGAGCAGTTCATCCACGTCTAACATGCCTTAGTTTCAAAGTATGTGTGCCCCCAGGGATTTACTTTTTATTCTAGGTACTGCTTTTTCCTAGGGTATTCATAGATAGTTCCTAAGAGTTAACTTTTAAAATAAATTCCAGTGACAGCTTTTTAGATCAACTCCCCCCTACATTCATTCAATAAATGTTTTTGAAGAATCCACTCTGTTCTCCAATTTTATTCTGGGAATATTGCTGAACAGATATTTTATGAAACTCTCAGTTTATTGGGAGAAACAGGTTAACCTGGTAAATATGCAAATAATTAACCAAGTATAGTTGTCATAAGGACTACAGATAAAATTATAACAGGAGAATGCACTTATTATGATGAATTATGGTAGTCTTTTCTAAAGAATTATTATTTTTTTTCCCAAAATTTGAAGGAAGAATAAGAAATAGCCAGGTAAAACATGTCACAGGAAGTATCCAGGACAGAAAAGTCACAGGAGAACATGCTTTTCTGGTAGAAGAAATGTCATTTTTTGAAGTTACTGAAGTGATATCTTTAAGGAATGAACAGAAGGCCAGTGTGGTAAGACTGTGGTATGGAGACTAGGGACTTAGATTGGGGGCATATGTGGAAAGCTTTGAAGATTTATAGAGATTTATCTTTTTCTTATGAGGAAAGGAAGATATTAAATAATGGCCTGAACAATTGTATTGACTCATGTCTCTTTCCAAGAACAAGTGCTGCCTGTGACAGACGAGATGGATGCTGCTGGAGTCCAGTCAAGAATTGACTGGTGGCTGTTAGAGTGAGGAGGGGCCATTCTTCAGAATCGCAGAGCCATGCCAAATGAAGAAACCTATTTCAACACTGCCCACAGTGAGGAAAGGACAAAATTTCAATAAATATTGAAAATAGAAAAAAATAAGATCATTCCCTGCTTCATATTATACACAAAAATGAATTACAGACATATAATCTACCTCTATATGGAAATTGAAAGAATAAAGCTTCTAGGAGACATAGGAGAATATCTTGATGACATCAGGAAGGGACAAACTGACAAGTTCATTAAAAAGGAGAAAGAAAACTGCTAATGACAGAGGAAAAAGTCAATAAATTTCATCATGTTAAAAATAAGAACTGCTGTTCATTGACAGAGACACATTTTAAAGATATATGGAAACTCTGCACTATTTAAAATTTTTTTTAGAATAGTTTTAGATTTACAGAAAAGTTGCAAACATAGTACAGAAGTTTCCTGTGAACTCTCACACCCTGGTTTTCCTACAGTTGACATCTTATGTTACTATGACATGTTTGTTACAACTAGTGAAACAATATGGATACATTATTAACTAAGCTCCATACTTCCTCTGAAATTCCTAATGTCCTTTATTTGTTCCAAGATCCCATCCAGGAGACCACATTACATTGAGTCGTCATATCCTCTTAGGCTTCTTTAGTTTGTGACAGTTTCTGATGACCTTGAGGAGTACTGGTCATAAACTTTGTAGAATGTGGGTTTATTTGGTGTTTTTCTCTCAGGGCTATACTGGTGTTATATTTTGGGGAGGAAGAGCACAGTTACAGTGTCTTTCTCATCACATCATATCAAGGATATGCACTACCAGCATTACTTACTGCTGCTGATGTTAAGCTCGATCACATGGCTGAAGTGCTGCTTGTCACCTTCCCCACAATGAAGTTTCTTTCCCGACCCCTCCCACCCCCCCACCCCCACCCCGCTTTAGAAGGAAGCCCTCATGGGCAGCCTGCTCCTAAGGGATGGGGAGTTATGCTACCCCTCTTTGAGGGGGGCAATATCTACACAAGTTTATTTGGAATCCTTTTGTGTATTCATTTGGAGATTTGTCTCTTCTCCCCCATTAACCTACTGATGCAATCATTTATTTATATTGATATGGACTCATGGATATTTGTGTTATACTTTAAGTTATAATCCAGTACTGCATTATTCATTTTGTTTGCTTGAATAGTTTCTGCTTTGAGCATTCAGAGACCTCTCATTTGGCTCTTGTGTCTCTTTGACATATCCCTACTGATTTGTTTTTTAAGAACTTCTTTTTTGACTTACATAACAAAAATTGGAATATTTTACAAAATAAGAAGTGGAGAGTTACAGCAGACTTCTAGCCTGATATGATAAACCACTTATTGATGTCAAAAGAACTTAGATTCCTTTTGCTGGTGTGCTCTGGGTCATTTTCATCCTAAAGCTGGTTTTCTTCCTAGTCACAGAATGGCTGCCAGTGGCAAAGGAAGCTTCACACTTTACTTTTCTCCAATAGGAGAGATTGAAAAAAGTCTTTCTCTGAGCCAGTGCATAAGCCTTCCTTCAGGAACTGACGAACAAGAGGGAATCGATGTTGGATTTGCATTAAGTTACATTCTGCGTTTGAACTTAACTCAACATGTTATTCCCATGTCTGTGAGCGTCTAACCCGAGACAAAATGTGTTAGGAAGAAGTTCAAATAAGGATATGAAGACTTACCTGCAATTCCATGTCTGTGAGTACAAAGATGCTAAAGTTTTAAGAAATGAGAACAGACAGATCTTAGAAAAGAAACATTGAAATTTGACACTAGTTTGTGTAATGTCCGTATTCAAAGGCACAGGTCTGAAAATAAAGGAAAGTAGGGAAACATGTAGAATATGTATGTGAAAGGAAATACAAAAGAAAAATCAAGACATCGTTAAGTAATTTCTCTCTGATGAAGTACATACCATAGGAGGTATTAAATTAATCAGAAAAACCATGAATCATTATTGTAAAATTAATATAAGTATAGTGGGGAAAAAATAAATCCACAAACTAAAATCCAATTGCTGGTAGTGGCCCAGGGTACATGGTGAGAAGAACTAGAGAGCTATTCCTTTCCACCTTCAAATGAATTGCATTTTGAAAACATTCAAAAACATATGCCAAAGTCTGATTCCCTGGCTAGAGGAATGTGAACCATCCATTCATTCATTCAACAAATATTTAATGAGCTCAAATAATATACCAGGCACACTAGGTATTGTGTCTCAAAGACAACATGAAAAGTGATAAGAATTTAAAAGTGGCATGAAATCAATGAACATTTTTCTTCTGGACTCCAACCATGCCCCTGTTAGTATGGTTCATGAAAGAATTTCCACAATAACCTACTACGCATCTTCCATCTTTTCTTGAACTATTGGCATGTTTTCCGGGATTTTTTCAAAATTCTTCTTGTCCCTGTTTGTGTTTTCATCCTGCAGCAAGGTAGTAAGTAGTGGTGATGGTTGCATGACTGTGAATATCCTACAAACCACTGACCTGTACACTTTAAAAGGGTGAATTTTATGGTATGTGAATTATACTTTCAATAAAGTGGATATGAAAAAATTAACATGGTAAAAACCTCTATGTAGCAGCTCACTCCCATGAGCCTTGCACAGTCAAGCCTCAGCCTATGTTTCTGGAACCGCCTGCGTGCGTCACAATCCCCAGTGAGACTTTGGGATTCACTGCTGGTCTAGGGCACTTTGTGTGCCTGCCCACACTTTT
This sequence comes from Galeopterus variegatus, assembly GCF_000696425.1. Taxonomy (NCBI): domain Eukaryota; kingdom Metazoa; phylum Chordata; class Mammalia; order Dermoptera; family Cynocephalidae; genus Galeopterus; species Galeopterus variegatus. The sequence continues at coordinate 228,588 of NW_007730435.1, forward strand.
GCTCATGCCATTCCCTGCATACACGAGGGCACTTCCAAAAGATCATGGAAAAATAGAGTTAAAGGATAACACAAGTCTTTTCATGAACTTTTTTGAAGTAGCCTTGTATTGTTCCATTTTCTTTTAGTGTATGTAGAGTCAATCTAACAATTTAATGACTTCTTTCTCCCAAGAAGAGGGAGAGAACATTTCTATGGTGCAAGGACAGCTAGAATTTGCAGTCTCTAGATTCACCTTCCTCATAAAGACTTCACATTTCAGACTTGCCACCATCACACCGACCTCCAGCCATGCTCTCCCCTAAACCGTTCTGATCCAGACTGAACCCCCAAAGCCCTACAGCACAGCAGGGACCAGGATAGAATGCTGGAGAGGACTGAAAGCCTGAGAGTACTGGAATCCAGAGTAACTTGTATTTCAGATCATGGAATCCACAGATCCATCCCATATTCCTCCAGGTGCCTATTGGGCTGACTCTTGACCCAGGCTCAGGGCCAACCCTGACTACCCATGCACTGCATCTTGCCCAGGGGGCTCCTGCCTCCCTGGGAAAAACACTATCCTCCCATCACTCAGGACACTCTGGGGTACTCTCCCAAGAGTCCAGATCCCAAAAAGCAAGATCCAGGAAGGAAGGAGCTCCTTTTCTTTTTAGATCTGCCATCCTCTTTCTAAACAATCCATCTAAAATAGTAGGTGCCAGCCTCCGTCTCTTACCCTGTTTTACTTTCATACATAGTGCTACAGTATCATGCAATTGGTTATAGACTTTGATCATTTGGTTTTCCATCAAGTTTGGTTTCCCATGAAGGCTTCTGCATTAGTTTGTCAGAGCTGCCACAGCAAAATACCACAAACTGGGTGGCTTAGACAACAGAAATTTATTTTCTCCTCCTTCTGGAAGCTGAAATTCCAAGATGAAGGTGTCACCAGGGGTGATTTCTCCTGAGGCCTCTCTCCTTGATTTTCTCACTATGTCTTCACATGGTCTTTCCTCTGTGCAAGTCCTTAATTTCTGATTTCTCTTTCTATGTCCACATGTATGCTTCTTAAAAGGATACCAGTCAGATTGGATTAGGGTCCGTCCTAATGGCCTCACTTAAACACCTTTGTAAATAGCCGATTTTTAAATACAGGCACATTCTGAGGTTCTGGGGGTTAGGACTTCAACATATGAATTGAGAGGGGCCACAATTCAGCCCACAATAGGTTCCCTTATGAGGCTAAGAAGTTTATTTGCTTTGTATACTGTTATATCTTAATGCCAGGAATAACTATGGGTTAAATGAACAAAGTTCCTCTATCTTGTCTGTGGCAGAAAGAATTCTAAGATGGACCCTAAGATTCACACCTTGTGTAAATCCTGCCTCTCCACTTGGTTGTGAGCAGGACCTGGGAATATGATGGAATATCCCTCCCATGATTAGATTATGTTATATGGTTATGTTGTGAAGAGATTTTGTAATGAAGGTTTGATCAGAACTTTGGTATTTCATGGGGAGATTATCTTGGGTGGGTCTTACCTAATCAGATGAGCCCAGTAGAAGAAGGTCTTCAGGTCAAAGACAAGAAGCAGCAGAGATGTTCTTCTGCTGCCCTTCAAGAAGAAATTTATCATGTTGTGGAGAGAGACTTGAAGCAGGGTATGGTGGGTGGCTTCTAGGAGGTGAATGCCTCAGTTCTACAACCATAAGGAACTGAATTCTGCCAATAATCTGTGAGCTGGGAGGAGGACTCCAAATCTCAGACAAGAACCCAGCCCTGGCAGACACATTGACTTTAGCAAGATGAGATCCTGAGCAGAGGAACCCACCAACCCATGGCCAGAGTCCAAAACCATGGAAACAGTGATATAATAAAAGTGTGTTATTCCAAGCAGGAATTTATTATGCAGCAATAAACAAACAGATAAACCAATACGCTATCCCTGGATCTTCCTTTCCAAGGATAACTAACACTCAGAATGTTCGCAACGTTCAGCTTAACCAGCAGCAGCCCCTGCAGAGTCAAGAGACCAGATGACCTCAGAGAATGATCAGCATAGAACACAGTGTTCCAATTTCCTTACATGAGACATTGCACTCTCAAGTAAGGGGAGGTGAGGGGTATTTTTTCATTCTACTGTACTTTCAGGTTGACCTCAAATTTTGGCTTTTTCATGGAACTTTTATAGACCACAGAAATGGCACCCTTCTCTAGCTAGATTAATATATAATGCATATTATATAACATATTTATTTATACTATATATTATATATATCATACATATTTAATATATTATATAACACATGTTTATCATTAACTTTGGTTTACTGCCTCATATTATTAGCCATTGTTTTTCTCTCTGTAAGTCTTACCTTTCCAACTGGTGTGTAAATCCCTTCAATATAGAGTATCCTGGGAGGTAGTATAAAAATATAGAACAGTGGTCTTAGTGCTTCAGCAATGTGAGTTTGAATACCAAATCTACTGTTTCATGATACCATACAAATTATTAAACTTCAGAGTCTTAGCTTAATCATATTTGTTTCTAAACAAGATTAATAAATTTGATGTTGGATGAGAAATAAATATGTGTAGATATCCTGGCATAAAGTAGGGGTTCAACAGGTGAAGCTATTCATATTGTTAAATTTCTTTGCATCTTTGCATTGTTGTAGTTTACTGCAATATTAGGTATTAGATAATATTGTTGATTAATTTATTCTTTAATTCTTTTTGAAAATCATCCTACAGATTCTGTTCTGACATTTTTATGGAAGTTTTGCTTATCTACTCAGCTGATGATTCCCCTCCTCTTCTTCCTCCCAGATGATTTTATCCCATTGTTTTCTGTAGTGGATTGAATTATGTCCCCCTAAAACTCACAGAAGCTCGAATTGTGTCCCCCGAATTTTATGTATTAGAAATTTGGTCCCCACTGTGACTGTAATGAGGGTAGGAAATCCTATTATGGTAGTTGAAAGCTGGAGCCTTTTAGAGGTTATTAGATTGCAGGACTGTGCCATAGGGAAAGGATAAAAAATGGTGGTCGGTGGGTGGTTCTGAGGACTGTAAAAGAAGAGGAAAGTCTGTCTGTTTCTCCATCTCACTCTCTCGTGCTGTCTCTGCTCCACCATTTCACAATGTGATACCCTGTGTCACTGAAGTCACCACCAAGACCCTCACCAGATGTGTTCCCTAGACTTTGGACTTCCCAGCCTCAGAAATTGTAAGCAATAAACTTTATTTTCTTCATAAAATACTCGGTTTTGTGTATTCTGTTATAAGCAACAGAAACTAATACAGTAACTATTTTAACACATTCTGTCCCTGATGAGATGAGGCCTTCTTTGACAGCAAGAGTTTTTGCTTTATTTATCTTCGTGTCAAGTACATAGCTTACAAGGCTATATGTTTGATGAATGAACAAATCAATAAATAAATTACTCAGTCAAAAATGACTGCAACACCGTTGAAACAAAGTGTATCTCAATTTTAAATAGGCTTGCTGCAAGAATAGATGACAATTATTTCCACCTAAAAGAAGGAAGAGCTTGAGTTTTTGATGGATGGGTTCTGCTGATATAAAGATTGGTTCTGGGTGAAAATGTTGTCTCACATACTCACTCACCTTTTCTAACATTTCCTTTTGGTGGAAAAATACTTCAAGCCAAATCCCAGTACTTCCACTCAATATTTGAAATTAGTTGTGCAAAATTGGATGAGTAAATAATACTCGATAGGCCCAGTTCTCCCATTTCCATAAATAAACATGATCATGCTTCCTTCAAAGGATTCAGTGTCTGTAGGACAGAACATGTGCAAGGGACTAGCACACAATAGTTCTCTCACACAAACTCACCAAACACACCTCACCTTTCCCCCAACACACACAGTCCCTTGTCTTTTCTGTACACATACTCCAAGAGTACCTTCCCAGATCTCACAGACTGGGTTCTTATCAATAGGGTTCACAGTGATCATTCAGTGCTAACTGACTCCCATTTCATAAGGCTGCCATTCTGAACTTTTCTAAACCTGTTTTTTCAATCTTCACAGGCTCTGGGTTACCTTAGGCAATTACCTGTCTCCCGTAAACTTAAGCTTCTAATTTGTGAAACAGTCATAATTATACGTCTGCCATTGAGTTGCTGTGAGTTTTAGTGCTGTCATGCATAAGCTGAGGTTAATATTTTG
>NW_007730435.1:233045-234180 GCF_000696425.1 Galeopterus variegatus
TCTGCCATTGAGTTGCTGTGAGTTTTAGTGCTGTCATGCATAAGCTGAGGTTAATATTTTGATGTAAGGCTTTTGAATGAGAAATGTTAGCTCCTCCAGGGTCCTCATAAAATATTCCTAAATCATCAGCTATTTCTGCAAGGTTGGGATTGGGGGAAGGGCTCCTTCACATAGATGCCATGCTGATGAATTGGGGTCCAATTCTGGGACTTCAAAACACAGCAACAGCACACTTTCATTTCTAGTATTAAAATGACAAATGTTTCCAGGCACTTGAATAAAAACTCTATTTGTACCTCATAAGAATACACAAACTACCTGAAAATGAATGAGTGGCCTTTTCCCATTAGGGGAAGAACAAATTCATCCCATTTAGCTAGGATAAAAGTAGAAAATTGGCTATTTTCTCTTCTATTGAAATAGTGGGAAAAAGAGAGTTGAAACATTTGCATTTTAACAAACCATCTGTAGGAAGATCTAACAGCTGAGGAAAAAAAAAAAAAAGACCACGGTTTGATTAATCAAAGGAAGAAATTCTGAAAAACTTGAGTACTTTTCTAGCACATTCTCTGTGTTCAGAAAGAGCTTTCTCTCTCTCTCAGAAGAGAGCAGATTTCTATATTTCTGAGTGATCTCATAGCAATCTTCACTGACTTTCTTCAATGCTGCTGTGAACGGGATACCTCGCATATCAAAACTCTGTAAATATAACCTTTTGGTTTCCTGAATTCTCCCTGAGATTCTATATGCTCCCATGAATCCATTTTATATGCTTCCAAGAATCCCATGATCATTCTTGGGAGCACAAACACTGAAAAGATGTGGGCAAGGGAATAACACAGGTCAATTCTCCAAACTGCCCCATGGACACTGTTCTAAGTATCTGAAGGGCCATCACAAGGCAGAGGGTGGAATTTTAGTACACAGGTTTTTGATGATTATATGATATAACTTTTAATAACCTGGGCTTCCCGGGAAGAGAAAAGGAAACTTTGCAAAACAGTCATCTCCTTGTTGTTGAATGTGTTCTAGCAGAAGCTAAATAATACAGTGTTATATAGTAGTTGAGAGGTAAGATTAGGTTCTTCCAACAGGAATGATCCTATGGACTGAAAAAATATATATATATTTATAC
>NW_007730435.1:234805-242815 GCF_000696425.1 Galeopterus variegatus
TGAAAAGATGTGGGCAAGGGAATAACACAGGTCAATTCTCCAAACTGCCCCATGGACACTGTTCTAAGTATCTGAAGGGCCATCACAAGGCAGAGGGTGGAATTTTAGTACACAGGTTTTTGATGATTATATGATATAACTTTTAATAACCTGGGCTTCCCGGGAAGAGAAAAGGAAACTTTGCAAAACAGTCATCTCCTTGTTGTTGAATGTGTTCTAGCAGAAGCTAAATAATACAGTGTTATATAGTAGTTGAGAGGTAAGATTAGGTTCTTCCAACAGGAATGATCCTATGGACTGAAAAAATATATATATATTTATACGTACACATACACAAACTTACTAAACCCTCTAAGAGCAGAGAAAAAGAATACCCAGGGGAGAAGGGAGAGATAGTAATTGCTGCCACAAGGAAGGCAGGTTGAAGCAAATAGATACAGTTAAAATTGGCCTCTTTTCCCTCAGAAACTCTTTCTGCAAGGAGAGTTTCTTTTCCCATTCTATGTGTATTCTATTTTATCATGTCAATTTAGTGGTTTTCATTCCCACAAATGTAAAGATCTGCCTAATTTTCCCTTTTGATGATTTCCAAACAGAAACATATACCCTTTGAAAGGAAATTCTGCTATGGCTCTATAGTAAAATATCTTTATTAGGTTCTCCAGCATTTATTTTTTCTTTTCTTCTGTCAATACCTCTTCAAATTTCCCTTGTGGGAGGACTTCAGTAGTAATGATTGGCGCAGGGTGGGCACATATCCCAAGTTGGTCCCAATCAGAGTAAATCTCAGGACTTGTGCAAGGCTTATTGAGTAGAGGCACTCTCTCTTTATCCTTCCCTTCCCACTGGGCATAAAATGGGGAGGAAGATGTGAGTCTGCCATTGCCTAAAGCCAAGGCATAGAGCCTAAGAATGAAGGAAAAGCAATAGAAGACAGAGCCAGAGATGCAGAGAAATAAAGACTTCATTGTGTTTTTGAACCACTAGGTCAGGCTGAACTTTAAAGTCTACACTTTTATTATATGAATTGAGGTATTTTTTTTTTCTCAAGTTAAATTAAGTTTTCTATTAATGATGATCTAAAATGTTCTAACCAATATGGACCCCAAAGCAGATACTCTTCTTCAACGTTTCTCCTTTTCTCAAGGCTCATGAATTGAAAGAGCTGTTTCTGGGAAAAATTCAAAAGTAAAAGTAGAAGAAGCCAAAGAGACTTAGAAAGAATGCATTCTGAGTCTAAACCCCGTCTGCTCAACAGAAATCATGGTAACAGCTTCCTCCTGGTGGGCCGAGGAGAAGCCGCATGCCTTGCATTCGTCTGTCCATTTCTCAACCCCTGATGTAGAATGGGAGTGTTTGTTCCTCCTCCCTATGTCACAGAGTACTGGGAGGACCTTTTATTTCTTCTTTTGTGACTTTACTACCTCTCCCAGTTCATAAGAAAAGGCATTTCTTATGCTAGTCACACAAAATACCCTAATACCTGCCTGGGCTCTATTTGGCACATGGGCAGCCCCTGGGCTTTAAGGCAGAGGCCCAGGCTGCTGTTTCTCTGTTCCTGCTTCCTGTATTCATATGTTAAGTTGCTCCTGTAATTTCTACTTTCGGGGGTAATGGGCACAGGTTTGGCTACTCTCAGTGGAAAACCATCCTCTTTTCTTGCACTTCCTTCTGGTTGGCTCGGGGTTCATCTTGGTGCCAGCCATAGCTGCACACACCCCCACCCTATGCATGTTGTCCTGAAATTTAAAGTGGAGGGAGGGCCAGCATGGGGCAGCTTCCCTCAGTCTCCTGGCCCTGGTCTTCTAGTGTAGCTTTTCAGCAACCACTTCTCTCCTGTACGTAAAACTGTAATTTTTCTTTGCTTTGTTTTCTCACTCTGTTGTTTTTTCTATTTCCTGTGCTGCTTTTCATTGAGAACCTCAAAGAGGAGGAGGATTGAGTGATTCAATTCTGTCAGCAAAACACCATCTTAAATCCCAATTGCTTACATTTGTAAAATAATAAAAAATAATGTTTAGTTTGACCCTTAAAACTCCCTGTGTGGTTGTTAAGGTAGAAGCCATTATCTTGCTTTAAAGGTGATGAAATTGATGTACATAGAGGCTAAGAGAGTTGCAGAGTAAGTTTCAAAGTCCAGATTTCAATGTGTATCTTTTGAATACAGGTTCAGCAAATCCCGGTTGAGTTTGCTTCAACTAGCATTGCTCCAAGTTTCCACACAAAGGTAAGCCCAGGTGACATGCACCAAGGCATTGTGAGATTAAATCCAGCTGCACAAAGGAAGTAAATATTCATGAGATGAGATATGCACACATGACCTTGGGACTTTGTAAAAATCTAGAGAAACAGGGCTAAGGAATGTGCCTGAGTGTGAGTTAGATCAGGAAACCAAGGGCAAGGGGCCCTGAAAGCCATTTGGGTCACATTTTAAAATCGTCTCAAATCCAAGCCTGGGACTCAGTAGTGCTCAGTAAATGTAATTACTTTTACCTCTTAATGCAATCTGACTTCAACACTAAAAATTTTCAAATTCTGCATTTATCTTAGTGAATTCTCTCATTCATAAGCAGTTTTTCTGCTATCTCTTTATCTGATCCTCTTTTAAAGAACTATGTGAAAGACAGATCACACCATCAAATTTAATCTCTCCCAAGGGGATATAACTTGAAACAGGCTTAAACACCTTGTAGGAAAGAAGTTCCACTGTAAAGGTGCAATTTGAGTCAGCAGGATATAGACAGAAACAATTGTAAGGGACAAAAGGGCTTATGGGTGGGGATAAATCTATGAAAATGCACAATGTTCCAGCTGAGCTATCAGCTAATAGCTGAGTACTATCAATATGCCCATCATCATGTTTAGGCACTGATAAGCGATAAAAAAGATGAACATATCTTCTCTCGAAACTAGGATAGATATGAACGTTCTATTTATTATATTTCACAAACATTTACTGAAGGTCTATAATACACCAAGTCCTATATGCGAAAAAAGGATACAAAAATTAATGAGACTCTTCCCCTTCCTCTATCAGGGCTATCGGGAAGTGGAGGAGCTTTCTCTGTATTCAAAACTATTCTCCTTGTGAGATCCTGGTGATGTTTATGGAGGAAAAGACTGTAAAAGTAGGACTTTCCCTGTGACTGTGGTCCCCAAGAGCTCCTCATTCTCCAGCTAGCTCAAATTTAGAATGAAGTAGTTCATAAAAATTCCTAGGTTAATGTTCTGTAGGCTCATGGTGTCCCACAGGCCTCTGCTCCAGAAAACAGAGGAAGAGGAAGGGTTAGAAGGCAATACGCTCTGGACCACTCACCCACCCCACATCCAGCCCAGCACCTGCCAGTTCTCTTACATCAGCAGCTCCCTGTGGCCCCAGTCTCGCCAGACTCTATGAAAACCAGCTCCACTTCAGTAGTCAGTAGGGGACCAGTAACATCATGATGCCATGGCAGCCTGGATGCTGGCTTTACCTCAGAGGCCAGACTGACTAATCATTACATATGTCTGAAAACACAAGATCATGTCTGAAACTGTTTTCTGTAACTTTCTTGTGAATAGTGGTTGTCATCGTCATCATCACCTTCATCAACATTCTCTTTATTTGGGAGAGATCTAAGCACAGTGCTTGAAAATATTAGTGTGAGGAAAAGTATGTACTAATTAGAGCTTCCTTTGCTTACTCTTTGCATTTCAGTTCCATCTACTTAAATATGGTTTCCTAGGTTTCTAGCAACACCTAGTATCTTATTGAAATATAATAACCCCTACTGGATTAGTAACAATTTGCCCATGAACTGCAAATTCTTTACAATTCTATCAGTTTATTGGATTTTGTTTATGTAGACTTTGCCCTACAAAAATTATAAAGTGTTTACATTCTCAATTATGTCTGTATTTCCATTTATGGTTATTCTGTTTGCCATCTTTCTTAGCAAATTTTTCCCAATTTTGAGATTAGGCACATATCTTGTGTATTTCTCTTTTTTTTAAAAAAATTTTTTTGAAATAACTCTAGATTTACAGTATTCTGTTTGCCATCTTTCTTAGCAAATTTTTCCCAATTTTGAGATTAGGCACATATCTTGTATATTTCTCTTTTTTTAAAAAAAATTTTTTTGAAATAACTCTAGATTTACAGGAAGTCACAAATATGGTAGATAGAGGTCCATTTGTACTCTATGTTATTTTTATCACATGTGTCGATTGGTAACCACTACCCCATTCAAGATACAAAACTATCCCGGTACCACACGATCTTCTTTGTTCTATCTCTTTGTAGTCACTCAATTCTCTTCCTTCCACCATCCCGACACCTTGGCAACCACTAGGCTGTTCACTATTTCTAAAATTTTGTCATTGCCAGAGTGTTGTGTCATCGTACCATATAGTACATGACTTTTTGAGGTTAGCTTTTATCATTCAGCTTATGCCTTTGAAACCCATCCAAGTTGTTGCTTATAGCAATAGTTTGTGCCTTTTTATTCCTGAGTAGTATTCCACAGTACAGAAGAACCACAGTTTATTTAGCTATTCACCTATTGAGGGATCTTTTGGTTGTTTCCAATTTTTGATTTTTACAAATAACACAGTTATGAACATTACCCAAATTAATAAGAAAAGTCACTCATGCTTAAGAATGACATAGTGTAGCTAGAGATATATCTATTATGAATGTTAAAGTTGTTGAGACCTTTCTTCTCGTAAACAGGTATAAAATGAGATAGGGTGGTATGATGGTAATTTTATATAATCCCTAGTTTTTCAATCAAACCCTAATCCAGGTATTGCTGTAAGGGTATTTTGTAGATGTGATTGAAGTTCATAATCAGTTGATTTGAAGTAAAAGAGATTATCCTAGACAATCTGGTTGAACCTGATTTAATCAATTGAAAGGTTTCAAGAGGAGAACTGAGGCTTTCCTGATGAAGAAGAAATTCCTGCTGTGGACAGCAGCTTCAGCTCATGCCCTGCAGCAATTCCATCCAGACTGTCTTTCCTCAATGTCTGCCTTATGGATTTTGTGCTTGTATAAGCAGCCCCCACCATTGCATAAGCCAATTCCTTGTAATAAATATCTTATTATACATTTCCTACTGGTTCTGCTTCCTTGGCTGAACCCTGACTGATACAGGCAGGGAAAGACCTCAATGATCATTTAGTCCAGTGAATTTTCCACATAGCCTCAGAGTTTTGAGGTAATTTAAAATTATATCTGCAAGCCTGTTTTGAAATGCAGACACACATGAGTATAGGCGGGTTTTTCAAGTTTTTCTTGCTCAACTCACCTCTCCACTTCCAGGCCAGCCACAGACCCCAAGGAAAGTCTGTGTTACTTTTAGAAAACTTCTGAGCTGATGACATTGAAACCAGGAAAGATTCAGGAGAACTATTCCTTTCATCTGTTAGAGTGGAAAAGACTAAAACTCCTTATTTCTTTTTTAAAGCTGGGTGTTGGTAGTGAGGTTAAAAAATTATGCATTTCGTTCCCTTTTAATGAGTCAATAAATTGGCCATTTCTAATAAAATTAAAAAATAAAATATCCAAAACTCCTGTTTCTCTCTCACAAATATATAGGCATGAATATAAAACATGTAGGCCAAGATATTGGATAAGAAACTGCTTGCAATAATGGAAGATTGGAAATGCACCAAGAATATGTAAGTAATAGGAATGTGTATCCACTTTGTGAAATTCTATTAGGTTGTTAAATACAGCGAATTGAATTGATGAATGCTGGTGAAATCAGTATTGACTCTTGTGTTTTCTCGCCCACAGCCTGATTTCTTTCTTAAGTTCCATCTTATGTCAGTGCAGCTTTTTCCTGAAGTAAAAGTGAAAGAGGGCAGAGAGAGTGCTGTTTGCAAGACATCAAAACCTCTTCTCATTCCCCTAAAAACCATCTCTCTTCTGTTGATGATGAATACGCAGAGACAGATGTAGAGTTTGGGAGGACAAAGGGAGACAACGTGGTTGCCAGAGTCGGAAACATTTGTGACCACAGCGCTGCTGCTGCTCTTGTTTTTGTGTATATTACACACGTCTGACAGCACTTGTTCCCATTCCAAAGACAGAAATGCTGTTTGCTTGTAGTTTACATGTCAGGGGGAAATTTTTTATATTGACTTTGTCTCCAAATAAATATGATTGTGATCTATCTCACAAGAGACATAACTGATATAACTTCTATAGTGTTTCATGTTCTCTTGTGGTTTTGACCCTGGAAACACTTCCAACAGCAGACCCAGGACCTAGAATTGGACACCAAGAGGTGCACATTCTCCCCACCTTGCACTTCCTTTCTCTCCCTCCTACTCGCCATGCATTGGGAAATGTAACCAAACTGCATCCTCCTTGGTAGGGAAGCTAAAATACAGTTCTGATGGAGCTGAGTAGAGTATACAGTACTGCTAAGTCCTGTTGTATGCTGCCAGGAAGCTCTTCAAAGTCTGCAGTCCCCTTGTGTTTTGAGAAAAGACATTGAGAAATATCTCATTGCTGTTGGATGTTTCCCTCTTAGCTCGTCACTTTGATCAGATCCTCTAGAAAGCAGAGGCTGAAGCAAAGATTAAATTGCAGACTCTATTTGTGAGGTGCAAGCCCAGGGTCGTATAGTGAGAAAGAAGGGTCATGGAGAAAACCGAAAAGCCACCAATGCAATGTGTTACTGCTTGGGTCACTTGGGTCACTAGAAAGCCAGATGACAATTTAGGGCTGGAACTGGGAATTACAGAAAACAGCTCACTTTCTTGAGGCTGTACAGTGCCTTCAGCAGTACCGGTTCTTTGAGGATGGTAAACAATGTGAGAACTGGTCTCTGTGATCTCTGAAAACCTCTGAAGAGTGTCTGGAGCACAGAGGATTGACCTGAACTGAACTGGATTATCTCTGATATAATGGAGTAGGAGATTTGCTTTGATAATTCGTCTTAATCACATCTTGCCAGGATGAAGTGAGGGGGAGGAGGGCAGAAGTGTGATTCACCTCATATCCCCAGCCCCATCTGGATCTTGATTACAAGCCAAATGTAAACATCACTGTCCTCACATGTCCCTGAGGACCAGCTTGGCTCAGTCTGAGGGCAAAGGAAGCTTTGCCTGATTCTGGGGTGATATTTCTGTGCCTTGTCTTCTCCTGTTCGACTGCTGACTGTGGGTGACCTTGGGTTGAAGTCCTGAAATTCTTCCATCTGTAAAATGTGAAATATGATGCTTTTGACCTACCTCAGTGTGATAGACAGCTCTGGACTGTATGTGATCTAATGAGTTAACATTTACAAAATGCTAGGAGCTATTTTAGAAAATGACATTCTCTAAGCATAAAAGATCATTATTCATTACCCAGAATGCATACAAATAAAAATAAGAGTGTTTCAGAATACGAAGACTGATGCAGGGAGTCATATCTGCCCTGTGTGAAAGACGGGTTGGAGATTAATTCAACAGATAAACTGTTTTAAAACCTGGCAGTTTCACCCTAATGAAAAAGAGGCCCGCAGACTATATTTTGGTCTGGTGGTCACAGCAGAACAGGAAATGTCAAACTGGTATGATTCACTTCTAGTGTTCCCTCTCAGTTTTATTGAATACCTTCAGGCTATGCAGCCTACAATTTCTGGAGGAAAATTATGCTGTATATAAGTGTAATGATATGAAGAATACAGTTTTCTACATCTGTATCACTCATAATAGATATGATGTAAAGGCTGCCTCCACCAGCGATCAGGCATCTGATTAGATATCTCTGGTGCTTTCCAACTTTCTTCCTCACCAACCTGATTTAACTCCTTTACCACTGTACTTTGTTAACCAGATAGCGAAATGTATAATATTCTTTTTTTATATTATTTTTATTTTGTCAATATACAATGTAGTTAATTATTATGTCCCATCACCGAAACCTCAATCCCTCCTCCCTCTCCCCCCTCCCACTCAAGTGTGTCCCCTCCATTTGCTTGTTGTAAGAACTTCAAAAAAAATTGTGGTTGTTATATCTTCCTCTCCCCCTCC
>NW_007730436.1:0-20957 GCF_000696425.1 Galeopterus variegatus
TTTGAGAAATAGCTATTTAGCTCTTTTGCTCATTTTTAATAACGTTTACTTCTTTTTTTGTTGTAAAGTTGTTTCAGTTCCTTGTATATCCTGGATATTAATCCTTTGTCAGATGTATGTTTTGCAAATATTTCTTCTCACTCTGTTGGTTGTCTTTTAAATCTGTTAATTGTTTCTTTTCCATTGCAGAAGCTTTTTAATTGGATATAATTAGATTTGTTTATTTTTCCTTTGGTTGCCCATGTTTTGGGGGTCATATTGGTGAAGTCTGTGCCCAGTCTTACTTCCTGAATTGTTTCTCCTATTTTTTCTTTAAGAAGTTTTATTGTTTCAGGGTGTATATTTAATTCTTTAATCCATTTTGAGTTGATTTTAGTATATGGTGAGGTACAGGTCTAGTTTCATTCTCCTGCATATGGTTATCCAGTTATCCCAGCACCATTTGCTGAAGAGGCAGTCTCTTCCCCAGTGTATAATAGCCTTGGTGCCTTTATCAAAGATCAGATGGCTTTAGGTGTGTGGGTTGATTTCTGGATTCTCTATCCTATTCCAATGATCAGAATGTCTGTTTTTATGGCAGTACTATGCTGTTTTGGTTATTATAGATTTGTAGTATAGTCTAAAGTCAGGTAGTGTTATGCCTCTAGCTTTATTTTTTTTTTTGCTCAGAATTGCTTTGGCTATGCATAGTATTTTGTTATTCCATTTAAATGTCTGGATATTTTTTTTTTCCATTTCTGAGAAAAATGTCACTGGAATTTTGATGGGGATTGCATTGAATNTTTGGAGAGGCTTTAGGCTGTTCAATGTATAGGATCATGTCATCTGCAAACAGGGACAGTTGGACATCATCTTTTCCAATCTGGATGCCCTTATTTCCTTCTCTTCTCTGATTGCTCTGGCTAGTACTTCCAACACTGTGTTGAATGGAGTCATGAGAGTGGGCATCTGTGTCTAGTTTGTGTTCAATATCATTCAGGGTGATATTGGCAGTTTGTTTATCATATATGGCTTTAATTAGGTTGAGATACTTTCCATCTATACCTAACTTGTAGACAGTCTTTATCATGAATGAGTGTTGAATTTTATCAAATGCTTTTTCAGCATCTATAGAGATGGTCATATGGTCCTTGTGTTTGATTTTATTGATATGGTGTATCACTTGTATTGATTTGTGTATGTTGAATCAACCTTGCATTCCTGGGATGAATCCCACTTGATCTTGGTGTATAATTTTGCATATGTCTTGCTGTATTCTGTTAGCTAGTATTTTATTGAGGATTTTTGCATCTATATTCATCAAGGATATTGGCCTGTAGTTTTCTTTTTTTGTTGCATCTTTACCTAGCTTTGGCATCAGTGGGATGTTTGCTTCATAGAACGAGTTTGGGAAAATTGCCAATTGTTTGGGAAAATGCATCCAACAGCAGATTAATATCCAGAATATATAAAGAACTCAAACAACTTTACAGTAAAAATCAAGTAACTCAGTTAAAAAGGGGGCAAAGGAACAGAACAGACATTTCTCAAACAAAGGCATACAAATGTCCAGCCTATGAAAAATGTTCAACATCACTCAGCATCAGGGAAATGCAAATCAAGACCATATTGAGATACCATCACACCCCAGTTAGACTGGCTATTATAAAAAGACAGAGAATACCAAATGCCAGCAAGGATTGTGGGGACAGGGGAACTCTCCTGCACTGTTGGTGGGACTGTAAATTAGTGTTACTGTTATGGAAAACAGGTTGAGTTTCCTCAAACAGCTACAGATAGAATTGCCATATGACCCAGCAATCCCACTGCTGAGTGTAGACCGAAAGGAATGGAAATCATCATATTGAAGGAACACCTACAGTACCATGTTTATTGCAGTTCTATTTACAATAGCGAAGAGTTGGAATCAACGTAAATGTCCACTGATGGATGACAGGCCCAATCACAGACCCTTCTACCCCAACCTGTGCAGGTCCTGAGCCAGGCAGGTGAAAGAAAGAACTGAGCAGCTGCCAGCAAAGTGGAAATGCTTTATTTTTCAGATGTGAGCTCCACTGACAGTGGTTCAGAGCTGCTGCCTTCCATACTGAAAGATGTACACAGCAACAGCAATGAACCAAGGGGTACACAGGCACATATGCACACTAACTATACTCTTACATAATTTGTTTACAATGGATGTGCTGAATCATACCCAGCCAGATATGAGGCGAGAAGGCTTGACCAAACCAACTCCACTTTCCTCACACTCAACCCTTTCATTGTCTCTCGCTGTACAATCTATGCATCTGAGATCTTCCACAGTGTTCTCTTAGTGAGGATGGCTGACCTTGCATCTATATAACCTCCGTACTTACTGTATGTTCAATACTCCTCAAGGCTTGTCCCTGTAGCTCTATGCTTTCAACTAGCCTTTCATTAGCCATGAAAACCCAACCCATACACATGTCTGGTTTGTAGTCACCACTTGGGTGATTTTCCACAAGAATCCTGCAGCCACACTGGCAGGAAACTCAGTGCATGTTCAGCAAGCAGACACATTGGCCACATGAATTTATGATTCTGTCCAGTCTACTCTGGTGCCTGCAGCCACAACACTATGGGCAAAAAGACAATAAGGTCATTGGCACTAATAGAGGGAGTTCTCATCCCTCTGGCAGAATACATGCCAACTTACCATCCTGGAAAGAATGGTTGCAGGAACAGGTGCTGCGGCTCTATGCAGCAGAGCCTCCACTGAAGAGGGCCTGCCCTTGTGGGGTCTCTCATTTCAGATCCTGACTGTCGGCCATAACTACCGTGTCCACCCTTTCAGGCATGGGGGTTGAGAGAATAGCCCTAGTCCCTTTTGCGGAAGACTATTTTACTCTTTGATCATTCCCACTGCCTGGGGGTGATACAGCACATGTAATTTCCACTGAATGAACCATTGAGAAGCCCACTTCTGTACTTCATGTCCAGTAAAGTGGGTTCCATTATCACGCTCTATAACCAGGAGCCCACTGGACGTGGCTATAAGGCTATTCAACACCTTAATAGTGCTTACCCGGTCTGAGGCCTTACTAGACCATACAAACAGAAGACCAGTAGCCATATCAACAGCTGTGAAGATATACCTGTAGTTTTCTGACTTTGGCAGTGATCCCACAAGATCCACCTGTCACCATGTCAGGAGCATCCTCCTCTCAGGTTTTCTGCCTGTCTGCATGCAGCACCTGGCGAGCTATCAAGGGTACATCTGCCCATCAGGGCATTCTTTCTTGGGTTTATGCAGCACCCGGCAAGCCATCAACCAGCATGTTGCATTCTCTAGTGTAGTCACCCAGCTACATCAGCTGTTGTAGCTTTCTCCAGCCATCTTACCTTAGCCAATGCATTGGCTTCATCATTGTGTGGACTGGCTGAAGAAAAGTGTCTTGTGACATGGAAAAAACTTACTTCCTTTCCATGGCCTAATTCCCATGACTCTTGCCACATTGCTTGTCCCCACAGGGGTCTGTAGCCTACCATCCACCCTTGATATCTCCAAGTACATATCCAAAGGTTAAGACCCTTGTATACAGCCCACTCATATTGTTCCAAATGACCTAGCAGTGTTGGAGCTGCCTTGGTTAAATCTGCAAGAGAATCAGAGGTTAGTAAGACATTATCTATGTAACGAAACACTGTAACCATGCTGGGTCTAGTCCACCTGGCTAGGTCCCTAGCCACTAAATCATGACAGATTGTTGGGCTATGCAGGTAGCCTTGGGGCAACACTTGAAAAGTCCATTGCCTTCCCTCCCAGGTGAAGGCAAATTGATCTTGGCTGTCAGCCAAGATTGGGATAGAGAAAAAAACATTTGCAAGGTCCAGTACATAATGATAAGTTCTTAGCTGAGTCTTCAGCTGATCCATTAAGTTGTGAACTAAAGGCACACCTGCATGAAAGGAGGCACTACTTTGTTCAGTTCTCGATAGTCCACAGTCATTTTCCAGGTACCAGCAGGTTTTTTCCTTGGCCACACTGGGGTGTTAAAGGGACTGTGTGTGAGATGAATGATGCTAAACTTTTCTAGCTCCAATGTAGTGTCACCTATCTCTGCACATCCTCCTGGCAAGCAATATTGTTTCACACTAACCACATGTGTTGGCTTGGGTAATACCTGTGGGTCATGATTAGCATGTCCTCATAACACAGGATTCACTGTCCATAACTGCAACCAGAATTCTCTAGCCATTGTTTGCAGGTGTAACCCATAAAGTATATATACACCCAAGATGTATTCAGCTATAGGAGATACATACACAGTATATTCATGAGGCAGCAATCGTCCTATGTCCAGCAGCAAGAACACAGCTTTGAAAGTAGTAGAATGTCCTCCATAGCCATCAACATTCACTGTGGCCCCTGGAAACTTATCAGGGTTGCCATGTATCAGGCTACATTCTGCGCTGGTATCCATGAATGCTAACACACACTGTACATTTGCCGTCCACCCCTAGGTCCCACAAATGCAGGAGCCAAGCAACTAGGGGTTTGCCTGTTTCTGATGCACAACAGGTCATTCAAGGAGACACACAGGTTCCCCAACTCACCCTCAGGGTTGTCATTGCTCTCAGCTTCAGGAACAGGGGTGACGTTTCACTGTATCTCAGCCTCCAGGACAAGTACCTTCACTTCCAACAAGTCTGCTTTCTGCTGCAGATCTCAAAGCCACACCACTTCATGGAGTGCCTGGTCCTTGTTGACTTGTAGTACAGTGAGCAACAGCCAGACCCTGGTCAACTGGAAAGTGGCTGCCAGGTACCACATACCCAAAGTGAGCCACATTTCCTCCGCCTCCTGAGGATATAGTGGTTCCCTTACCTGCTCAGAATCCTGGTGACAGCTACACCAATTGTTGGGCTGGATCACAGACCCTTCTACCCTGTCGTGTACAGGTCCTGAGCCAGGTAGGTGAAAGAAATACTGAGCAGCCTCCAAGAAATACTGAGCAGCCTCCAGCAAAGTGGACATGCTTTATTTTTCGGATATGAGCTCTACTTACCAGCGGTTCAGAGCTGCTGCCTTCCATGTTGAAAGAAGTACACAATAGCAGCAAAGAGCCAAGGGGTACGCAGCCACACATACACACTAACTCTACTTTTTAGTAACTTGTTTGCAGTGGATGTGCTGAATCATATCCAGCCAGATATGAGGCAAGAGGGCCNAAGAAAGATGCAACAATCACAGTGACATGTTGAACTTTCAAAAGGTAAGAATAGTATTGAAGCCATTGGAGGAGGGAAAGAGGAAAGGGGAGGGAGTTTAGTGAGAAATTGGTTAAGGGACATAAAAAATGATTCCATTGTGTAACGTTGAATATACTAATTATCCTCATTTGAGCATTACATATTGCACACAGGTATCAATATTCAATGCTGAAGCTCACAAATATGTACAATCAATTATGTCTCTATAGACAAAAAGGAAATTATGAAGATGGAATATANAGTAACTTGTTTGCAGTGGATGTGCTGAATCATATCCAGCCAGATATGAGGCAAGAGGGCCTGACCAAACCAACTCCACTTTCCTGACAATGGACTACTGGTTAAGGAAAATAACATATTTTTACACAATGGAATATTACTATGCCATAAAAAAGAATGAAATTCTGCCATTCACAGCTTCATGGATAAACTTGGAGAAAATGATGCTAGTGAAATAAGCCAGGCATAGAAAATAAAATACCACATATCTTCACTCATAAGTGGGAGCTAAGAAAATAAACAAATAAAAAAGAAAGAAAGAAAGATGCAACAATCACAGTGACATGTTGAACTTTCAAAAGGTAAGAATAGTATTGAAACCATTGGAGGAGGGAAAGAGGAAAGGGGAGGGAGTTTAGTGAGAAATTGGTTAAGGGACATAAAAAATGATTCCATTGTTTAATGTTGAATATACTAATTATCCTCATTTGAGCATTACATATTGTACACAGGTATCAATATTCAATGCTGAAGCTCGCAAATATGTACAATCAATTATGTCTCTATAGACAAAAAGGAAATTATGAAGATGGAATATAAGTAGATGATACTCAACATCATTTATCATTAGGGAATTAAAAACTAAAACAATTAGATACAACTATATACTTATAAAAATGTTAACATTCGAAAACTTCAATTTTGAAAGATTTTTTTACTGACTATTAAATTCTAGGTTGACAGCTTGATGTCATTCTATTTATTTCCTGGTGTGCAGTGTTCCTGATAAGGCTGTGGTTTCTTCTTTGGCTTGTAAAAAGTGAATTCTTTACTTTTTCTGTCTGGCTCAATTTAAGATTTTTCTCTTTGTAAGTGATTTTCAGGAATTTGCCTATTGTAGAGAAATGAATGGTTTCCTTTTTACATATTTAGCTTGGTGTTCATTGAGTTCTTGGATATGTTGTGTTTTATATTTTTTACCGAAGTTAAAAATAAAATGCTGACTATTATTTCTACACTTTTGTTTGTTTGCTTGTTTCACCTGCCTCTGTCTTCTCTCCTACTTGGACAACAATTACCATTTGATATTTTTGTTCCCCAAGTTACTGAGCCTTAGCTCTCATATTTTTATTATTATTATTTTTGTCTTAATTTCGTTTTTCTCTGTGCTTCATTTTAGGGAATTTCTACTGATATGTCATCCAGTTAACAAATCTTTTATTGTGCAGTCTCTAATTTTTGGTAATCTTACCCAGTGTCTTTCAATTTCAGATACTGTAATTTTTATCTAAGTTGCATTTAAAACTACTTTTCTTTTTTCCCACTTATATTTATGTTTTCCTCGAGCTAATTATGCCAGCTTTCAATAGATATTTTAGCATCCCCCCTCTTTTTTAAAAATATCATTACCTCTATCATTTTTCTTCTAATTATGGGTCAAATTTGTCTGCATTTTTTGCATTTCTATTTAATAAGTGCTTGTGTTTGAGTAATTTCTAATGTTATGCTGTTTAGTATCTGAGTTTTATTTTATTATTATATTTACTTATTTTTATTGGAACATAGTTGATTGTACATATCTGTTGGGTACAGCATTGAATGTCAATACCTGTGTGCAATATGTGATATTCAAATCAAGATAATTAGTGTATTCGACATTATACAATGTAATAGATTTTTATGGGACTATCTGAATTTTAATGTCATCTATCACAGGGTGTTGGGCTTTGACCTAAAAAGTTAGGTTTTTTTCTGGTCATGTTGATACATTTTGAACTTTTAAAGGTTGTTTGATAGCTTTGTTCTAGACTAACGAAGTGCTGCCCTTCTAGAGTTTCTTCTAGATACTCCAAATGATTCACACAAGTTCTGCATTCAGCTTGATGGAAACTCAAATGATTCCCAGAACAATTCGTCTCACAACTACCCAGCTGATCTTTGCTCTCTCACGGTTTCACTACATATATGTGTATCTTCATATTCAGCAGACACTCCATGAGACACATCCCTTCACAGATTTCTGGAGCCTTTTTATCTGCATGGCTCCCTTTGCAACTTTCAGCTACCTCAGAATTCTTGAATTCTGAACTCGGTCTCCTAAACTCCATAAAGTTGCTTTGTTTGGATTGGTACCTACTTCTCTGTCTCTCTTTCACAGTTTGCAGTGTGCTCGCTGACAGAAAGCCAGGGTGAATGCCAAGCACAGATCATTTGTGTCTCTTTCTTCAGGGATCACAGGAGGGCTTGTCTGTTGCTCCTTGTCTGAAATGAGATGTCTCCCATACTTGGTCCAACTTTCTGGTTGTTATGGTTGTCCCTTTTATCTCATGTGGCTGCAACTGGAAATCTTCCTCCTTATCATTTACTTTTAAGTGAGAATTAAGTATCAAAGTTTAGTTTTTTGGGTTTTTCTAAACATTAATTCATGGAACTTTGTCTCCTGAAAGGAGAGTTGAATTTAAGACATTTAGAAGTGTAAGCAAACTTAAGTTGCTATAACATATGTAGGGTTTCAGAACATGCATTTGAATTTCTGTATTTTATTTTTACTGTTTTGGTATGTGAGCTAATATTTTATTCTTCTTATTGCTCTTATAACATATCTTGTTATTAATACTATTGTAACTATTTTAAGTTCTTCAACATATTTTTATTACATTTATCTAATGAGAACAAATGTTATATAAGAGCATAGGATTTTCTTTTTCATGGCAAGTCATAAACATTTGGATTTCAGTAAAAAATAGAGGACAGACCTTTACCATCAAGTTATGGATCCTAATCTGGCCTCTGAGGTCCATTAGTTGGTTTATCTTGAATACACTGCTTATCCTTTCTGAAATTCACTTTGCTCAGCTATAAAGAAGACATAACAATTACTGCCTGATAGATTTAACATTTAATAAGTCATTACTGTCTTTATTGTACCTGCAGATATTATGTTCTACTCAGAACTAAAACAACATTCCTATGGAGATTTTCTATTTGTTTCCACAGAGGAAATTTTAAGAGGTCTGCGCTTGGACTTTCCCAGAGTAGATCTAGTTCTCTTAAAGTGAAGGATTTCTGAATAGACCCTACTGTTTCCTCCCCTGCTCATCATTGTTGTTACCGTCGCCTGCAGAGGCAAATAGACCTCACCCACAATTTAGCTCAGATGTCCAGACTCCTGATACCAAACACATACCCACACCCAGGAGGGTATTGAAAGGTTTATTGCTTACATGATAACAGGTCCAAGTGGCTCAAGAGAGTGAGGAAAAGAGATTGGCCTGGGTTTTGCTTTTGGTTTTATTTTTCAGTAGTCTAAAAACAGACTACATTTAGAGCAGTTCTAGGTTCACAGCAAAATTGAGCAGAAGGCATAGATATTTTTTGTACATCCCCTGCTCCCATACATGCACAGCTTCCTCCACTATCAACATCCCCATCAGAGTCCTGCATTTGTTACAATGAACCCAAACTGACACATCATTACCACCCAGAGTCCACAGGTTACATCAGGGTTCACTCTGATGTTGCACAGTCTCTGGGTTTGCACAAGTGTATGATGACGTGTATGCATTGTTATAGTATCACAAAGAGTAGTTTCACTGCCCTAAAAATCCTCTGTCCTTGGCTTATTCATCTCTCTTTCCACCTACCCCTGGCACACTGATTATTTATTTTTTTATTTTTTATTTTTTTACTGTCTCCGTGGTTTTGCCTTTTCCAGAATATCATAGAGTTGAAACCATATGGTATGTAGCCTTTTCACATTTTTTTTTTTCACGTAGTAATATGTATTTCAAGTTCCACTATTACTTCTCATGGCTTGATAGCTTGGGTTTTTATGATGGGTAGGAGTCAGGCTGGTGACCCTTTTCCAGAATATCATAGAGTTGAAACCATATGGTATGTAGCCTTTTCACATTTTTTTTTCACGTAGTAATATGTATTTAAAGTTCCACTATTACTTCTCATGGCTTGATAGCTTGGGTTTTTATGATGGGTAGGAGTCAGGCTGGTGACAAAGTTGCCATGCAGTTAGTGGCTTGCATGAATTGAATCCCCCAGGATCTCTTATCAGCTTGGCCAGATGTAGGACAGAATGGAAGGAGAGAAAAGTGAGGCTTACAAGCTGTCAAACATCAAAAAATGGAATCAGAATGCTCATTAAAATTACCAAATTACTTAATCAAGTAATTCACATATGCATTAACTTATTTGACAAAAATTGATTAAGCATTTACATATACAAAATTATGGTCCTGGCTAAGATGAAACCCCTGCCAGAGTGGAGTTTCCAGTAAAGGGTTACATTTCTTGAATGTTAGGTTGCCTGATAGTTAATTGAGTTGCTTGTTAAAAATGCTGATTATCAAGCCATTCCATCAAGGTCTAGATGGGGCTCAGAAACATGCAGAATCACCCCCAGATGTATCTGATACAGTTCACCCAAGGACCTCAGTTTAAAATAAACTTAGTCTAGCCCACTTCTATCCAGAGGTTGTAACTGTCAAGAGAGTGGATGCTCAATATTGCCTTTACTCTTCTTTCTGTCCAGATGTCTGCTCATCCACCCCCACATTCAGATCTCTCATCTGGAATATGAGTTAATGCCATGGCGACCTGTCAATCCCTGCTTTACACAGCTTTGCTTTGCAATTTTTATTCTCTTGTCCTCTATGATATTCCCCCTGCCGCCATTACATGGCTATGTGATATTTTGGGAGGAAGAAATTTCCAAAGGTGAACACCAACCCCCCATTTGCAACCTCCTCTATGAACTATCACCTGTGTGTCTTCAAGAGAAAAAAATGCATACTGTTTTTCCTGGAAGAGTCCAGGTTTTTCCCTTTCCACCTAGTGTCCCAACCAGATTACCCTTTGCCTCAAATGTGTTCTGCTTGGGCAATAAGTTGTATCATCTTAGGTCTAGTACAAACCTGTAAGAAATAGTATAGCTGGGTAATAAAGCATAGACTTTGAGGCAGACATTCTGGGTTTTAATAAATCCCAGATCCACAGTGGCTGGATGGCGTTGTTCCAATTACCTATCAATAGCTATTAGCTTCCTCACCAGTAAAATGGGGATGATAATAGCTACAGTCTCAGAGGAGCATTGTAAAGACTAACTCAGCTCACAAGTGTAAAGTGTGTGGCTCAGTATCTGGCATATCTTAAGTGCTCTAATGTTTGTTATCATCAGTCATCATCAGGGCTACCTTCATGGTATACAGGCATGGGTATGGGAGCAGCTGTGGAATGTCTCCTGGCAAGATGTCCCATGGAACCTGAAGTCTCTTTTCATTAAGTTCATGATTTTTCTGCTCTTTAATGACATCCCAGAATTTCTTAAGTTTAAAGTAGCATGATGTTTTTACTAAGTATTAAGAATTATCTTAACAAGTCATTGCTATTCTTAAATCAATTTGTCACTCATATTAGCCAGTCATAATTATACACACACACACACACACACACATATACACATACCGCATATATATATATATATATATGTATATTTATTTATATATATATATGTATATTTATTTATATATATATATTTTTAAATAGTTTTATTCTATTTAAAGTAATGTGACTCTCAATGTGATTTAAACTGAAGGGGACTAATCAAAGGAGATGTTCAAAGAAACATGTATTTTCTTTATTAATCAATTTAGATGCTCAGAGGTTTATCAGCTTTTTGTGTATCCATAAATTCTCAAATTAGTCAGTGTAGTTATCACATACTGAGACAAGAGATATAATTAAAAATATAAAATTTTACTGGAATATTGTTAAAAGAGTTACCTCACCAACTCTCTGCTAGTCGCCATTTTTTTTTAGATGTAGCATCTTTATGTTTGTACTCTTAAGATATGTAATAAAATACTGGATTTCACGTAAAATGGTGTGCTGCCTATATTTGGTTACACAGGAAGTAAAACCCAGTTGTTGCTGCTGTTTACGAAAAACAGAAATGAAAAAAAGAATATATCCAGTGGCTGTAAAGTGACACACAGGCATCTGTGCTTTGCAAGACAGCACAGGGACAGGAGATGAGGTGAGGCACCTCCACTGCCAGGTCCCTTCCCACCTGGTGCAATCATGTGATACTAATCAGAGAGATGATGGATTAGGTTCCACTTTCCCTTCTAAAATTCACTATGGGAAATAATATGAAGAAAATCGACACTCATTTTCTGGTTTATTTTAGATCAGTGGGACTAGAAGGAATATTTCAGGAATATGTCAGTTCCAGAGCTGGAAGGGCATATCCCCCTTGACATCACAGATTTTCAAAGAAAGCTGACACATTCATTTTGGGAAAGCTTTGGACGTTAAAAATCTAGAGGTCAATTAAAAGGTGCACTATTCATAGGATTTTTTTACCACCAAGATGGTTAATTTTTATTGATTGCTATGTCACTGAGTTTAGAAGACTGAGATACCTTAGTTATGCTCAGCTGCAGATCTAAGCTACCTCATATACTACATATTACAATAGATGTGTTTCTAAGCTTACTTTAACTTAAATGGAATCCATCTATGCATGGTGACACTTTTTATAGATGTGAATTTAAATTCTTAGCATTGTTGATAAAACATTTACAGATTTGATGCTGCATAGCAAATCGTAAATGCGCTCTGAGCTCAGATAGAGACTGTGCGATATAACAACTCATTTAGTCAGTTGATTTGATGTGTAATTGTAAATCCCTAAAAGATAAATATCATTGACCTCAGTGCTTAATAAATTATATATCTAAATTATTCATAATATTGTGTTCTTTTCATTTAAAAATACAATTTGCAGAGAGCTTAATAATGCAATGTGAAACAGGGTGTGTGGGTGTGTGTGTGTGGTGCGCATGTGTGGTGTTTGTGTTGAGTGTGCATAGTGTGCATGGTGTGTATGTGCATATGGTGCGGCACGTGTATGTGGAATGTGCTGGTGGGTGAGGTTATGTTTAGGTGTGTGTGGTGTGGGCGCATGTGTGGTGTTTGTGTTGAGTGTGCATAGTGTGCATGGTGTGTATGTGCATATGGTGTGGCACGTGTATGTGGAATGTGCTGGTGGGTGAGGTTATGTTTAGGTGTGTGTGTTGTGTTGTGTGTGTGGTGTATGTATATGTGGTGTGTGTATGTGTGTGGTGTGTATGTGTATGTATGTCTATGGTGTATGTGTGTGTGGTATGTATGTGGTGTGTGGTGTGTGTGTATGTGTATATGTATGGCTGTGTGAGGTGTGTGTGCATGTGTGTGGTGTGTGTATGTGGGATGTGCAGTTCATAGACTTCCAGAAGTTTAATATATAAATATATATAAATATATAAATCTTTTAAGTAAGATTTATGAATAAGATTCATACATAGACAAATATTTGATGTGAACCTAAATTATGTGCCAGGAATGTCATTAGGCTGTGGTAAGAAAAAAACAGATTATGTGCTCAGGGAGTTTTAATTCAGTGTAGTGACAGACAGATGGTGGAAAAGTTAACTCACCATGATGTGTAATCTCCAAGTCTGGTCAACTCTAGGAACACGGTGAAAGACGGCATTTTCATTAATCAATACTGATATCATTGCAAATTCAAAGAAGAAAAGTGACACATCTTATGCCACATAAAAATTACACTAAAACAGTTTATAAATCTATATGTGAAGGTAAGAAAATAAAGGTCTAAACTTTTTCATGGTAAAATATCTTCATACTTGAGATAGGGAGATATCTTACAACAGGACTGAAGAGCATTAACCACAAAGGGAATTATTGGTAAATTGAGTTTCATTAAAGTTAATTAATTTTTTTTAATCAAAACACATGCTAAGGAGAGTAAAAAGACAAGACAGAGTGAGATTATATACACACACACATATTCAGAATGTATGAAGAGCTCTTAAACTCCTATCAATAAGAAAAAGATGGGCAAAAATGTTGAATGGGATAGCAGGCACTTCACAGAAGAGGATGTACAAATGATCAGTTAACAGGAAAATATATTCAACCCAATTATTTATCAAGGAAATCAACATTAACACAATAGATACTATACCCTGCCCCCCCAATGTAACACACAGAATAGCTAAAATTAGAAAGGCTGACAGTATCAAGTGTTGCTGAGGATGTGAGGTAACTGGAAATGTGAGAATGAAGAAGTAAGACTACTTTGGAAACTCTTTGCTGGTATATACTAAAGCTTAACGTGATCAAGTCCAATTACTCAAGAATATACTTAACAGAAATGTGCACATACACCCTCCAAAAGATATTTGATACAAAGTTCATAGCAGCATCATTCATAACAGACAAAACCGAGAAACCACCAAACTGTTGATCAATAGTGGACGAATATATAAATTCTGATTCATTCATAATAATAGAAGCCTATTCAGTAATTAACAGGATGAGCTACTGCTCCTTGTCATAGCAAAGTCATCCTCTTAAATCCAAAGTTGAAGGAAGACAGCCAGCGGGAAAAGAGGTCATACTATGAGATAATATTATGCAAAATTCAAAAACAGAAAAAAAAAAAAAAAAAAAAAAAAGGAAGAAAGAAAACTATGACATTAGAAGTTGGGATAGTGATTATCCTGAGAAAGGAATTGGGGATTATGTTGACAGAGGGAAAAAAAAATGTGAGATTTTGACATAAAATATCTTGTATTTTGTAGTGATTACATAGATGTTTGCAATTTCTGATACTTCAATTAGACCAAAAAACGTGGCTTGTGTACTTTTTGCATGAATGTTAAACTTTATTAAAGTTCATGTAAAGAGTGAAAAATACCAGGAATTACATTAACCTATTTTTTTCTGAGAACACATACACAGATTTGTTGTGTTTTTTTGTGTACTCCTTCTTATTTAGTTCAACCAACTTTAGGATTAATTTTAACCGATGTTTCCATCTCAAGAATAGTTCCCTTCACGCTTACTTGCTGTGGTGCTAAAATTTGGTACTAAACCCTACTGGTTAATTATTACTTGCTTTTTTCTTCTCAGTTGAAGTTTATACCAAAGATGAGGTTGAATAGGATGGCCCCAATATAAACTGAAGGAAATTAAACCACAGTTACTCACATAGTAGATTTTCACCCCACAGTTTCTATGGCTCTCTTTTGTCCAGTCAGGTAAAACTTAAACGATTAAAGAATTATGTAAACTTTCTCTCTAGTATAAAATCATCTGTTTTCTCACCTACTTCTGCAGGGGGAATACATGCAGTTTAACTGCTGGCTTCCTTTTGCTCCAGTTAAAATCTCTTTACTTGCTTTAAGACCAGCTGCTTTAAGAGATGAAACTTAAATTGTGTGCAGGATTTTTTGTTTGCTTGTTTTTCCAAAACATATTTAGAAACAAACTTATACACATTATGATAATATTATAATGTTAAAAGTTCTCTAATTAAAAAAATGATACAATCTACTATATTCAACTTGAGTTTAAATTACAAAAAACGGAGTGTGGTGGTTGGGGTGATTGTGGGTGCCGCTTATATAGCTTTAAAGAATGAGCTCGTAAATTCAGTTTTATACAAACATTCAGCTTCTGTGACTCAGAAAAATTCTGTGAATTTGAAATTGTGTATTTTACTATATATCTTACACCCTAACTCATCACTTGAATTTTGAATTATAACCATTTTCCAATTGATAAATATCTTTTGCAAACATTAATGCTACAATGAATATTCATGACATGATTTTCCTCATTTCAATAAATTGTCATTTTGAAAGTGAAATGCTTTCTGTCTTGTCAAAACAAACTTACTTATTATTACACATTCAAGATCTCAAAGAAAGCTTGGCCTCATTTTGTCCACATAATTGAAAAAGGAATGTAAATCTTAATCATTTTTTCTTCCAGATTCAACAAATTTATAAATTGTGTCATTGAATTTTGAAAGTTGGGATGGGACAAGATTACAACACCAGGTATCTGAAGATCTATATAGTTACCTGTTAAAAAATTACAAACCTCAACAAGTTTAAATACAACAGAGTTTATTTAACAACAACAACAAAAAAAAGCAAAAAGAAAAGAAAAGAAAAAACAGAAACAATTTGCAAATTGGGCAACCCTCAGAACCAGAGCAGGTTCTGAGAATTTTTTACATGATGAGGCAGCATTTATAAAGAATGGAAGTAAGATATAGAAACAACTTAATTGGTTACAGCTTAATTAGTTAATGGATTACAGAGTCTCTTGCAATTATCTAAGCTTAGCTACTGTGATTGAACTTCATATCAGTTTGGTCTGTTGGCCTAGAGCAGAGTCCTAGTCCAAATCAATGGCCTCCTACAAATTTTAACACCCCATATATATGAACTTATTGTGATTGTTGTAACTTTAAACAGAAGTCAAGTTTGAGAATTTTTCTAACATATTACTGCCAATAATAGTTCAGTATATAATAGAACCCCTGCTTTGTCAGTAAAGAAGAAAAGAGTAAAATCCACCTGTTGCTTTATGTACAGTACTATGATTAGACAGGAGTGCTATTTATTTAAAGTACGCATGTATAAATAAGGACTTTTTAATAGCTTTCTATTTGTTTCAGATATTGAGAATCAACAAGGAATCTTTGGCCTTTGTATTTTTTATGTTGAAAAATCAAATAGTTTACCTTCCTTCAAGCTTACATTTACCTTGTCTTTTCACATCTTTCAACTTACATTTGCTGTAGCATTTGATTTTTAAAAAGGTCTAGTTCCTAGATTTATGGCTACTTCACTTTGACATTTTCTGTAAATCTGCTTTACCACATTTTCTTAACTTCAGTGTAAGCTCTCAATTTTTAACTCCAAAAAATAATCCACAATAATAGTAAATAAATATTATTTGTAGAGAATATGTTTAGGAAACATTTTCAAAAGTTATCTAATTTGATATTCATAGAAACTCATGAGTTATTGCAAAAGTATATTATGATTCCTAAATTAGAGATGAAGAAATTGATGCTTACAAAAGATCAATCATATTTCCAAAGATGCATAGAGGCAAGGTCAAATCTTAAAATTAAGTCCTCTGATGCCCTTAGTGATTAAAGTTTTGGGGTTATGTATGTGAAAGTCGTTCTTGTACCTACAATCTTGACTTACATGTGGTGCTATCTAATTGCGAGGCATTGTCTACAAAGGACGGTGAGAATGAAAAAAAGAAAAAATCTCTGCCGTTAGCCTGCTCACATGGTGTGTTCATAAGAGGAACCATATGAACATGTTCATTTATTTTTGCTTTTAGTTTTCAATTATTTACTACAGTCCATGTAGAGAGATTAAAACTAATAAACTTTTCAGGGATTAGTGACCATAGCATCCATTTTAGATACAGAATATTGTTAAATTGTATTCCTTTCATGCATGACACATTTGCCTCAGTTGTCTGTTCTGTTTGCATGAATTTATTAAGGCTGAGAAATATTTTACACTGTATCTGTTGAAAACCAGAACATATAAATTGTTGGACTTTTGGACTGAAATTGGTTTATTTTTAACTTGTTACTTTAAGATTTCAAATATTTACTTAGGTTTACCCATTCCTCATTCATAAAGTTACTATCTTAGAAAAACAATATACATGTTTTAGTTAGCAAGTATGTTTGTTGTAAAGTAGGATTTAACTTTTGTTAGAATATTTCATAATAGTATTAGGCAAGGGTTACTTGTTTAAGAGAAAAGGTCACATAGTTTAAAAATTCAGGTTTTGAACTGAATAATTTAAATATATTCCCATATATTTTTGGCTTTTTCTTGAATCGTGGATTCAAAATTTACATAATTGTCTAAAACCATTGTCATGTTGAGGATAGAAAAACACCTTTTTTTAGCAAGGAGAATATCAGAAAGAATAAAAATAAATTAAAAATGTAAGGTAATATACTTCTCCAAATCTGTATATAGAGTTTTATTTCCATGGACACTTATGAAATTTAAAAGATAGTCATATAATTGTATAAGTTATGCCTACATTTACTAAAATGATTTATATAACCTAATTGAACAAATCTATGGCTAGTTAACATGGTTCAATTAAGAAGAAAACACTCGGGCTTAATTTTTTTTTAATTTTCATGGAAGATATGACATATAATTATTGAATAGTTCATTTAAGTATCAATAATAGCATTATTAAATGAAAAGCAATAAACAAGACCAGATAATTTTAATGACTTTAGATAATTTAAACTTTTGTGTTAGTACTTTGTTTCCAAACAACATAAAATGCAAATAAAACTTCTATCTGATACAATCATTTACATATACTTCTGATGGAAACCACCACTTTATTCAAATGCATCAAAAAGAGTTTAGATTAAATATATGTATTCACATTGTGTAATTTTTCAAATTTTAAAAATTATTTAATTATTTAATTTTTGAATTGAAACAGTTGATTATACATATTTCAAATTGTTTTCTCAGTCACAAATTTGGAAATGATGAATTATTTTATTCTACTAACCACGATTTTAGAGAAAAAATATATGTATTCACATTGTGTAATTTTTCAAATTTTAAAAATTATTTAATTATTTAATTTTTTAAATTTATTTTTTGAATTGAAACAGTTGATTATACATATTTCAAATTGTTTTCTAAGTCACAAATTTGGAAATGATGAATTATTTTATTCTACTAACCACGATTTTAGAGAAAATACATTGCTAATTCATTCCAAGGATATAGCAATGAACAAAGCAGGCAAAAATCATTTCTCTAATTTTGTTTATAACAAACTATGTGTTGTATTTTCTAATGTAATAGTGCTAAACTTAATGTGTGTTAGAAAATAACAAAAGATCTCACACTCATTTTAGAAACAAGTTTTATTTATTTATTTTTGTTTTGTTTAAACACTTGACCAAAGCTACAAAAGAAATCTGTGTTTTAAAAAACTAGAAAAACACACACACACACACACACACACACACACAAAAGTAGATGGTGTTGATAGGAGGAGAAATTGACAACCATTACTGCCCAAGATTTTCAAAATTATTTTGAACAAAGTAACCAAGCATTAATTTAAGATAGAAAAATATTGTGAAGGGATTAAACAGCATCACAATTTTGTCCTCCATACATATGACTCCACTGAATAAGAAATCCCATCTCCACCACCTCTAGACCATCCCCAGCTTCCAGTCCCTCCTGTATGTCTATTACACAGTCTTCAAGGCAGAAAATTTAAGCAGGAGGAACTATGATTGCACCAGAGAGACAAAATATTATTATCATGCAATAAAGAGACCTTACATGTAAATATGTAATGTGGGGAAAACAATCCTATGGTGATTGCTTAAGGAATATTTGCACAGTTAAACTTTTTTAAAAGAAAGAAAGTGCTTCTGAGTTTTAAAAAGCCAGAAAAATGCCAGATGTGCTGGCAACTAGAGGTGTCCTGGGTACAAAGCATTTCAAACAAGCCTTCGCCACATGCACTTTAATATACTTCATCTGAAAGCAAGTTTTTTTCTTAAAGTTCAGTTTTCACTATGGCTTATGGATGCATCTTGATAATAAACAGTCATGTCACCTGACAGATTCAATTATGTCACCCAACAGATCGAATGCCTATCAAAGGGTGAGCACCACCATTCTCCATCTTAAGAAAGTGATGTGTATACATGTCTTCACCCGAGCCACAGTCCCATATATAACCTGATGGTTTGTTTCTATTAATCGTGGAAAGTTCCCAGTTACTTCCTCTTCTTATAAGTATCTATTGGAATCTTACTCTCTCTCACTTCTGTTACTTGGTTAACTGTCCCTTACCCACATTTCCGCAAATTCGTTACTAACCGATAACGCAGATTTGAAACTTGACCTTCATTGTACTGATATCTACTCTTCAGATTACTGCTGACTTTTGGTTTTTGGAGTACTCCATGAAAAATAGGTCATTTTTGGTGAACAGTATTTTGAATTCTGATATTTGCCAATAAGACCCATGGCGGGGAATGGCTCTGGTCTTCCTAGTTGGCAGTTTCATCTCTCTGATTGAAGTCCTTCTTGCTCCCAGCAGTGTTCAGAAGAGAGTTCAGGGTCCAGCTCAGCACAGAAGCTTGCCCTTTGCCCTTTGTGGTCTACACTTGCTGACCTCTCCAGCATTGCCCTCATACTAGGCAGAAGACTTATGCTTAGTTCCTGGGACCCCCATGTTGCCTCCCAAGCCTGCGGGGTGGCACTGGCTTTCTCTGCAGTAGAGATTTCTCAGGTTCCCTTTTATTTCATCCATGATAACCTTCATCACTCAGTGTCTGCAATCCGGAGGATCTTTCCCGACCAGCAGAGCTCATGCTTTCAGCTGACTCTTAGCTAAACCTTATCAAAGCACTCATCCTGCTGTGCTAGAATCACTGTTCTCCTTCTCTAACTCTTCTCCTTTCAGTGAATTCACTCAAGGGAAGGTATCTTGTATTTGAAGGTTGGGATTCTATAGCCAAATACCATAATTCAGGTGGCTTACAAACAACAGACATTTATTTCTTGCAGTTATGGAGGCTGGAAGTCCAAGATCAAGGCCGATTCAGTGTCCAGTGAAGCCCTGCTTTCTGCTTCATCGATGCTGCCTTTCTAGCTGGCTGTGTCCTCACATGGTGGAGGGGGTGAGGGAACTCTCTGGGCCTCTGTTATAAGGGCAGTAATCCCATTCATGAGGCTTCACCTCCATGACCTAATCACTGCCCAAAAGCTCTAACTCCTAACACCATCGCCTTGGGGTTAAGATTTCAATATATGAATTTTGGAGGAACATAAACATTCTGATCATAACACCCCATCCCATACACTTTAGTATTCTTGGTGCCAGGCACAGCCACTGGCCCCAGCATGGGCTCAATCCATGTTCCGAATGAATTTCACATGCGCCTAGTGCTATCAAATGGAAGAAAATGGAAGGTTGTGATAATTACGCAGCATTTCTCTTTAAATATTCATTGCTATTAAGACTCCTCAACATCCATTTGAGGTGCCATTTAGCTTTTATTTTCTCTCTAAGGTTAAATTTTCTTTCCTTTCGGTTTTCTTACTGTATTAGGAGCGGGAGGAAAAGGTAATTTCTGAACCTGGGAGCTAACCTCTATAATCCCTTTTCCCAGGCTTATTTATTAAACATCTTCAGCCAGCAAAGAGGTTGCAAATTGCCAATTGCTTTCTCCAGCTGCAGTTAGGTTGTAATACTTTCTGCTTTCAGCAGGAGAACTGTCCTTCCATTATTTAATTGTGTCCTGTCATTAAAGTGCAAATGATGTGATTCATTATCGTTATGTAATGGGAACCAAATGAGAAAACGCTGCTTCCTGTCAAGATTTACAAATTGAAAACACATATCTCTCTTTGACTCTCAGCTATACAATATATTTAACATCTGAAAATTAGTATTTTTAAATATTTCTTTCCCTTATCTTATTAGAATGTTAAGGAATTTAAGAGTGTTAAAGTATTAGATTAATTTATAGTTTATTTAATGAACTGTTATAATTTTTCTATTGGGTAGGTTCATAAAAT
>NW_007730436.1:21181-30930 GCF_000696425.1 Galeopterus variegatus
CAATATCAATTTCTAACACTTGATGAAGAGTTCCAGTGTCTGTGGTTGATGGACAATGTTCACAAATGGAAAGTCTCATCTTCTTCCGCAAACACTTCAATGACTGGTACATCCATTTCCAGGATGGCTGAGATGTAAGAGGAAAATAACCCCTATGTGAACTACTCAGTGATGGAATAAGAATAAGCACATTACGGGGAGACATAGCCATATAATCTCCAGAGAGGAGAATGGCGCTGTTTTTAAAAGTGAAAACCTTGTTTCAATTCAAGCCCTGAAGTGTGCTCTGTCAACCTACTGACTCCCAGAGGTCAGACAAACTTCTTCTCAAGAAAGTTCACTGCTCCCCTTTTCAGATTTACAGCACATATAGAGGTGTGCTGTGACTCTAAAACATACTTCTAGAAATCATACACATGCTTAAGGCAAGATGTTTGTCCTTTCCAAACAGCCAACTTCTCAACGTATGTCTACTTAATTGAGAGAAGATCTGGGAAAACTCAATGCTAGACTAAGTCCTACCAGTAACTTACCTAGATAGTTATTGAAAAATGGGGAGTAAAACACAAAATATGATTATTATATGTGAAGTTGAATATACTGATTATCCTGATTTGAGCATCACATATTTCACACAAGTATTGATACTCAACGTGGTACCCCACAGATGTGCACAATCGTTTCACTAAAAAAGAAAAGATAAAAATATAAGATCCTTCTTACTTCAAAAGTCAAAAACAAAGTGTTGGCTAAGAATACTCCACAGTGTAAGCATAGTATTGAAATAAAAACAAAACAAACATTAAAAATACTTATGTTAAAAAGCCTTCTGTAGTGATGAAATACAGTCACCTTTCCATTGTTCACAGATCTTAGTGTTGGCATTATCTGAGGTGGTGAGAGATCATCTGAATAGTCCAGTCTCTGCCTTCTTCCTGATTAAAATACTTATGTTAAAAAGCCTTCTGTAGTGATGAAATACAGTCACCTTTCCATTGTTCACGGATCTTAGTGTTGGCATTATCTGAGGTGGTGAGAGATCATCTGAATAGTCCAGTCTCTGCCTTCTTCCTGATGAGCCGTCATATACACACTTATCTAAGAATGATCTTGTAGAACCTCAAGAGAGCGGTAGGACCCCTCCACAGTTTTCAGGCTTCAGAGAAGTGGAAAAAACAATAGATCCCAAGATACTGATCTTCCAGGGAGATATTAGAGAGATAATTTCCTCTGGATTCAGTCAAAGCTAAGTTCAAATTGGAGCACCATTACCTTGTGCAACATGTAGTTTTCTCTTGTAGGTAAGGTGAAAATCCACCTTGAAAATAATTGTAAAAATTACAAAGGTTAATGTATGTAAAACATTTGACACAAATTTACTCTCCTTGTGTGTATTTTCTTCTCCTTTATTGCAGTGTTCTTCTGGCTTCTCCCTGACTTAGGAACTAATATACAGATATTTTATACGAGAACAGCTTTACCAGCCTTAGCAGACAATGGAGAGTCCCCATAACCTAATTTTCCTGCACACATCCTTCTTACCCCAAATGGCATAGCAAATGGTACTGCTTATAATACCAATGAGAAAGTCATGATTCTTGATTTGCAACCCTCTTTTAAATTAGTTTAAGAATTATTTCAGAGTATGTAAAATTGTAATGCATGTTTTATTTTTACATTTCAAAGTAGTTTTCAGTAACAAGTGTCACAGAGCTGTGAAATTAATAAGCCACGTTGTTTCCTCTGGGTCTGAGGAGGAAGGCAAAGGTGTTGCTGGGAGGGATTTTCTCAGACACTTTGGCATGACCAAGATCAGCACAGAAAAACCTTTGCTCTTCCATCTTTAGCTCAGTTCTCAAAAAATCTTTGCCTTCAACAGACATTTATTTCTCCTATTATAAATAATGGGGGTCTCAGCAACCTCAAGAGAAACTTAGGTTAGTTCATTGCATAAGAAAAATAACTATTATATTAGCAAAACAATAACTCAAGAATGGTCTGTCATAAATCTATTAACTCAAAGGAGAATAAATTCTGAAATGGTGAGAGAGTCTATGTGCCACATAAAGATTTTCAGTATGAGAATGATTTTATTGACCACTCTGTGGATTTTTATTTTTACTCTCCTTTTATATTCTTTGCAGAATGGGGGAAAAAAGATTGTTGAGGGTTCTAGATTTATTACTGGCACGTTTTGAAGAGCATGTGTTCCAGGAACTGGTTGAAGGACAATTGCTTTCTTTCTTTCCTTTTCATTTTCTTCCCTGCATCACTTTTTGGCGGGATTTTTCTTTTATTGTGTAAAATATGCATAACATAAATGTTACCATTTTAAGCATTTTTATGTGTACAATTCAGTAGTATTAAATACATTCACAATGTTGTGGCCATCAGTGCTATTTGATTCCAGACCTTTTTTGTTATCCCAAATAGAAACCCTATACCCATTAAACAACAACTCCCTATTCCCTCCTCCCCTGTCCCCTGGTAACCTCTAATCTACTGTCTGTCTCTGAATTTGACTACTCTAGTTACTTTATATAAATGAAATCATGCACTATTTTCCTTTGTGCCTGGCTTATTTCATTTGGCATGTCTTCCAGATTCATCCATGATAAAGCATGTATCAGAATTTCCTTCTCTTTTAAGGATAAATGATATTCCATTATATGTTTATGCCATGTTTTGTTTTTCCATTCACCTGTTGATGGACAGTTGGGTTATTTCCACCTTTTGGCTATTATGAATGATGTAGATATTTTTTAAGGTTGCTGGACAACCCAAGCCCTGATCACTTAAGGAATTAAAAGACACTTTATTATAACCATTCACTTAACAATTACAAAAGAAACAAACCCCATGATCTTCATGAAATCTTTGTCCACAGTGTTTTGCTAAAATTCCTTGCACACCTCATACTGGGCAGACAACTCTGGAATCTCTAGTCACTGACCTCCTGAAGCGCATCCACCCTTGCTCAGTGCATTCTTCTTCCTTCACTTGAATTTCACTTTATCTCACAGCATCCATACTTCATACTCCTTGAATTCTCTTTCCTTTTCACAGCACTACTAAGCACTTTTATCTTGGGATTTCATTTTACACATGAAGAAACTAAGAGAGGAGACTGGCTTATGTAAGATCTTGCATGCATTGCAAGTCTAATTTTATTTCCACTTACCCACCTGTTCTCCAAGACTCAGCTCAAATCTCACTTCTGCAATGCCCTCTCTACACTCCATCCAGCATCAAAATTACCTCCTCCTCAGATGTTCCACAGCATTGCGGTTCTCACTTCTCTTGCCAATTTGCATGACAGTCAGTAAACTCTTTACAGAAAGAAAGCAGTCATCCATTCACATTCTTAACTAAATTGTAAGGAAGAAGATGTCTGTACTGAAAACAAGGAATATAAAAACAAATATTGTTTCTACTCAGAAAAGTGCAATCTAACGGACGAGTGAGAGGTTGTCTCTGTTACCCTTTGATCTTCCACAGCATTTAAGCAAAAAACCTTGACACACACAAAAAAACAATTATGGGTTTATGAAATTAAATTGTTTAATGAAATGAAATAATAGATATATAGAACTATTTTACCATCCTTGTTTTCCTACTCAGAAGAATGACCGATTACAGATTGCACAGGTTATTTAAGATGGGATTGAAAAAAATCTTAAAAGGAGTACAAATAAGGTTAAATTATGTACAATATAAATCTCTGTTCTCTTCCTATAAAGAGGGTTAGTTTATTTTAGTTCTCAAAAATGTCAAGCTCACATTTTTATGTTTTTATGAACCACCAAAAAGGTGATAAAATTGGGGAAACCTGGGTTAAAAAAATAGGTGTCCAATGTCAGTGGTGTAATAAAGATGCTTTCTAATCCTTTGTAAATATATTGACCTTCTCAAGGAAAATTACATAATACCGTAGAATTTAAGTTGTGTTTACAGAATTGTGTACCTAAATAATCCTGGTTAAACAGCAATGCTTCTTTTATTGTCAGCCATGGTGACCATAAGTAGCTAGGGGAGGATGGCACCAGCCACAGCTGCACGTCAGTGTCACGTGTGCACGGGAAGCTTTACGTGCTGTGCAGCGGTACACCACCGCTTTCCCTACCTCAGTGGAGTGGAAACATCACAGAGCTGAAAAGGATACTCTGAGCTCAAACGGATGTAGCAAACAAAACAGGTATGATGTTCATTTTTCTTTCTTTGGGTAATAAATACAGCAAGCCGTAAGAGATTTTTGTTTATTCAAGCAAAGTTTTTAAAATAATACAGTGAAAAATATGCTTGCTTCTCATGATTGTGATCTGAAATAATTCTGTACTTAGTCATAACAGCCCAGTTCCAGGCTCTGTCCATTTTGCTACAGACTTGTGCAGAACAAGAGATATATGAGCCACACAGAACATGAACCCAGGACCAGAAAGAAGAATCTAGACTGAACCAAAATTAATATTATATTATTAGTTAAAGCTTTTATTACATTTTTTACTTTCCTTGACATAGAAATTGATACCAGAAAACTGCTAAGCCATATATTACAATTTTTACTCAAGATCCCTGTATTAAAGCACTTAGCACACTTATTTTAATGAATATGTTTAATTGTACTTGCTGGACCATTCTAAATTCAGTGGAGGGATCACATTTACCATTGTATCTCTTGTATTTTAAATTGTATCTCCTGCATTTCAAGAAGCACATAGGAGGAATTTGATGAACATTTATTGAATGACAGCATAG
This sequence comes from Galeopterus variegatus, assembly GCF_000696425.1. Lineage (NCBI taxonomy): Eukaryota > Metazoa > Chordata > Mammalia > Dermoptera > Cynocephalidae > Galeopterus > Galeopterus variegatus. The sequence continues at coordinate 25,937 of NW_007730436.1, forward strand.
ATCTCAATTTACACACAAGGTTCATGCCACCTATCTCTCAGTTTTTTGTGATAATTAAGTGACACATTATATATGAAAATGCCAGCCCAGGATTGTGAACCTAAAAGGTAGTTTTGCACATCGGTACCCATAAAATCTGAAGTTAAATGTCAGGTATAACAGTACTGAAGTTGTAAGCCAAGTACACTGAGTCTCTTTTTGCTGAACCTCTATTTAGCTCCAGTAGACTGTTTATAAATTGCTTGAGCTGTTTGCTTTAGTTCCTCATATTTGAGATACTCTGTGAAGAGCAAGATGGTGATGTGAAAGCTCACTGGAGGAGGACAACCTCCACAAAGCCAGGCATTGCCATTTAAAGCATGCAGGAAGTTAGTGTGTGTTCCTATTCCAACTTTAGAAGTCTCTTCTCAGTGACTTCTATCGGCAGCACCCATTTGATTCAAAGAAAAGGGAAGATTAAGTATTTATGCAAGACATGCCTTCTCAAGCAAGCCAATCAAAATTATTGCTGCTTATTATCCTGTTGACTTCAAAATGACTACATTCCTTTGTGGGTTCCATGTATATGTCAATGCACTTTTGCTTTTTCCTAAGAAAAGTCTTCTTTGGTAAAAGAAGATGTATTTATCATGTTTCATTGAATGTTGCCGTCCATGAATAAAATATTACTTTATTCTCATTTAAATTCAATAAGATGGTTTCAGAGAAGTCTCATCAAAGCAAGTGACAGAACCTGAGATTTGAAAGATTAGTTATACCTAACTAGGTCAAAGAGTATGTTATGGGGAAGGGATGGGAGACACTCCAAGAAATGCTTTCAGAAAACAGCATGCATATCACTCCTGAGCGAGGAGGCAGTATGACTTGTACAAGAAACAGAGAGGACTGTAAGGTTGTACCATGAGAGGAAAGCCAGGCACAGGAGCAGGATGTGATGAGGCTGGAGGGATAATTTGGAATCTATATACAGCAATTAAAGATTTCATTGTTAATCTGGTGAGCAATAGGGGTGACCGAGGGACAAAAGGAAGGTAACGTAAGATTTTCGTTCTGTAAAGACAGCTGACTTGTGTGGAGGAGGGCAAAAGTGAGTTGGAAACCAAGCCAGGAGGTGTGCAGTCATCCTGCAGAGACATGTTGCTAACAGTTTCTTGACTACTTTGTGAAAATGGAGAAAACAGAATTCATTAAAAAGTTAAAAAATAAAATTAAAAGCTGTTAGTAATGAATTGGATATTGTAGTTGGCACAAGAATAAATGATTTCATGTGTGATGTCCAGGACCTGGTCTGTGTAAATGTTTCTCAGTAAGATAGAAAACCCCGAAGAGCACTGAGTGGGGAGCGACATTCAGAGCTTGGCTGTGGACACCACACATTGTAGTTAGTAGTTGGCACAAGAATAAATGATTTCATGTGTGATGTCCAGGACCTGGTCTGTGTAAATGTATCTCAGTAAGATAGAAAACCCCGAAGAGCACTGAGTGGGGAGCGACATTCAGAGCTTGGCTGTGGACACCACACATTGTAGTTAAGTTTCGGCATAGACAAGTTATGTCAACTAATGAATTCCCTTTTCCTAAGTCAGCTTGAGTTATGCATTGGGGGTATTATTTCTGTGTTAACACACCCCCCTTCCTCCAAATTAATGACATAAAGAAGCAACTAAAGTATTGGATTGTGCTCATGAATACTGTGGCCAGGAATTTTGAAAGGTCACAGTGGAGTGGCCTGTTTCTGCTCATGGTGCTAGGGTCTCCTCTGGGAAGACCCCAAGGTTGAGGGCAGAACTCATGTATAGGCTGGTGCACTCCCATTTCTGGCACTTGGGCTGGGAGGACCCAAGGACCACCTACTTGCCCATACACGTGCCTGGTTTCCTCACACTGTCGTGGCCTCGGGATAGCCGGTCTCCTTTCATGGTGGCTTGGGGCCCAGGTTCTGGGATTCCAGTGAACAGGAGGAGGTTGTGTTACACTCTCTGTGATGGTGTCAATAGTCATGCAGTATCACATTTTATTCTTTTCAGGAGATTCACAAACCCTACCCCTCAGATTCAGTGGGTAAGATACAGCCCTCACTTCTTGATTGGAGGAGTATCAAGGTCACATTGTAGAGGATTTGAGAGACAGAAGCTGCTGTAGCCATCTGTAGAAAATGAAATTGCACTTTTCTCCTCTGTCTCTTACAACCAGATTCTGGGCTCACACGAACCGCATCGTGTATATCTTTTGTTTTGCACTCACAAAGCATCTAACATAATTAAGAGGATGCTGGCTGAGTGGTCTAGCCCATCATCTCTTCCTTCTCTTATGTTTGTCTGTTTTATCCATTAAGACAATATTTCAAATATTTAAAACTAATATATTTATAAAACATTATATAGCAGAAAATTTGCAAAATAATAGGAAAGGACAAAAATCAAATAAAATATTTGTGTGGTATCTCAATGCAGTAGCAGTCATTGTTGATGATTTCATAGATAGTTGATGTTTGAGAGAGATCTTCCCAAGCTTCCTTTTAAACATTTTCCTTAAGTGGGTTATTTAATCAAATATCCTTAATGCAACTATCTTTTTTCTTTCTTTCCTTAGTATCATGTAAGCATTCATATCACTAAAAGCTCTTTACGAATATAATTTTTAAAACACTTCGTTAAAGATATATATCAAACACTGTTTTTTACATAAAATTAAAATAATAAAGATGTAAATAGTTGACTGCAGGTAAAAGTATTTATTGAACACTTGATTTGTGAGAGGAGGGAGTGGTCCAATTTAGAAGGTTTGGAGAAGATATGGAGAGGATGGGAATTAAACCTGCTCCTTTCCATAAGATACAAAGAAGTTATCACCCTGTTTCTAGATGCTTGCGGTAGATTTTGGCTATCTACGTGAGTTTCAGGATTCCTTCTATCTCCCTAATTTAATAGACAGAACATACACACATTCAGTGCCTTTGTTTTCCAAAAAGGAGCTGTGAAGTGAACACATGCAAGTTATTAGAAATCATCCTCAATAATGAAATGGTTTAAATAGCCAAATCTATTCAATTGATGTGCTCTTGTTATGTTTGAATCCTCTTCCCAGTTTTCCCTCTGAATGTAGCAAAAACAGTCTCTGTGCTGTAAGCTTATTAAAGTATAAACAGCCTCAGGGTGAAATCGGCTGAAATCTGTCAGAGGTGTGTTTTTCATCTTGCTGTAAAACACAAACATCGCATTTTTCAAATCTTTGGAAAATACATTAAATTAAAAAGAAAAGTTAATGTAAACAAAGGAAGTAAAAGTTATTGATTACCAACAGACAGCTGTTTTTGAGAAATAAGGCGAATTCATTTTGCCAGAAGAAAATAAGCTTATTTTCATTAGATAAAAAGAGTATTCATTTTATTTAAGTAAAATAATTTTCATAAAATTTAATGATAATTATTCTATAAAGAAGGAAAAAGAATAGTTTAACTGTTTTAGCTTACATGGTCGTTATGGGTTGAACTGTATTTCCCCAAAATACATAGATTGAAATCCTAACCCACAGTACTTCAAAATGTGACCTTAGTGTGACCTTATTTTGAAATAGGGTCATTGCAGATGTAATTAGTTAAGATGAGGTCACCCCTCATGAGTGGTGCAATTTTGAAGAAGGAAGTTTGGGACTGACATGCACACAGGAGATCACCACACGAGTATGAGTGCCAAGACTGGGGCAATGCCTCTACAAGCCAAGGAAATCCTAAGATTGCCAGCAGACCAGCAGCAGGAGAGGGGCCTGGATTCTTCCTCACAGCCTCAGAAGGAGCCAACCCTGTCCACGCCTTGATCTCCATCTTCCAGTCTCCAGGACTGTGAGAGAACAAATTTCCATTAGGACACTCAGTTGTGGGCTTTGTAACAGCAGCCCTAGCAGAGTGATACACCGGCTGTAGTGGATTGAATTATGTCCCCCCAAAACTCCTTGAAACTTGAGTTGTGTCCCCCAAGTTTTATGTATTAGAAACAGCCCCCACTGTGAGTGTTAAGAGGGTGGAAATCCTATTATTGTAATTGGAAGGTGGAACCTTAAGGAGATGATTGGATTGTAGGACCCTGCAGTAGTGAATGGATTAAAAATGGTGCTCAGGGGTGTGGTTCTGAGAGCTTTAAAAAAAGAGGAGAGTCTGTCTGTCTCTCTCTCTCTCTCTGTTGTAATTGGAAGGTGGAACCTTAAGGAGATGATTGGATTGTAGGACCCTGCAGTAGTGAATCGATTAAAAATGGTGCTCAGGGGTGTGGTTCTGAGAGCTTTAAAAAAAGAGGAGAGTCTGTCTGTCTCTCTCTCTCTCTCTGTGTTCCCTCTGCTTCCACCATCTTGCAGTGTAAAACCCTGGGGTCACTGTCACCAACACCAGATGGACTTTGGACTTCCCAGATTCAGAAATTGCAAGCAATAAATGTCGTTTTTTCTTTATAAATCACCCAGTTTCAGGTATTTTGTTATAAGCAATATAAATGGACTAATACACTGGTCAACCGTAATTTTATTTTTTTGTAAAAGGATATCAGATGTCTTTTTGTAAAAGGATATCAGTGCACCATTAAAATCATATCCCAGAATTGAGAACACTGAGGTACAATTAAGAGATTTAGTAATTAGTGACTGAATTGGGATAACTTAGATCTTACGAGTCTTGATCTTAGGTTTTTATAGAATTTCCCTACTCTGAGCACTTTGAGTAAAAGAGAGCAGTATCCACAATAAAAGAAACAGAAGATTTAGGGATATTATTCCCTCAAATCTAGTCTTAGCAATTTCTTTCTCATTCTTCACTCTTTGGCAGCCTCTAGGTTTTTTCTGAGAGGATTAGAGCCTATTACTTGTTATTTGTAGGCCAGACCACTATACAAAAAAATAACATAAAGAAAATTGAGTGAGATTTTGGTTAAGTCAGGTAATTCTCAATTTAATCACTTTGTTTGAGGATACAAATGAGTGCTCATATGATTCACTTTTTTAAATAC
>NW_007730436.1:31417-32610 GCF_000696425.1 Galeopterus variegatus
AATTTAATCACTTTGTTTGAGGATACAAATGAGTGCTCATATGATTCACTTTTTTAAATACTCACTTTCAGAACAATGCTTTTATTTGAAAGAATCTCTGTAGATTTTTCAAACCTTGAAGTTGTACAATCACCACATCAGTATTCAAATTTATAGCTGTCCGAGCTACCGCACAATAAATCTTTCTCCTCAGTGTTCTGCATGTAGATTTGGTGAAAACCCCAGAAATAGTGCAAACTTTACTACCCCTGTTTATCTATAATTGTTCCTTTCAACCTAGATAATTACCAATATTTAGTCTTAGACCTTATGCAATAAGGTTGAGCTTATCTTGCTTTTATGCCTTGCAGGATATTGAGAAGGTTAATTCTGGGTGTCAACTTGATTAGATGAAGGAATGCTGAGAAACCTGGTAAAGCTATCTTTTTAGGTGCGTCCATCAGGGTGTTTCCGGCAGAGATTTTCATAAGAGCCCGAGTGGACTGGGTGGCAAAGACCCTCCCTTAATGTGGGTGGGAACCATCCAATCTGCTGGGGGCCCAGAGAGAACAAAAGACAGAGGAAAATGATGAATCTCTTTCTCTCTATCCACTGGAGCTGGATATATTCTTCTCTCCTATCCGTGGACATTAGAGCTCAAGACTCTTCAGCTTTTGGGTTGCAGGACTTACATCAAGGACACCATCAGCTTCCCTGGTTTTTAGGCCTTCAAACTTGGATCGAGCCACACTACCAGCATCCAGCTTACAGATGGCCTATTGTGGGACTTTTCTTTACAATCGCGTGAGCTAATTTTCCTAATAAATCCCTCTTATATATTTATAACATATCCTATTGATTCTGTCTCTCTGGAGAACCCTGACTAATACAAATGTATAATTTGATAACCCAGAAATTAACAGCCTAGAGAAATTTGAAACTGACTCAAATGTCTTAGGTCTGTGCTTAAAGCAAGAAAACCAACTAGAAAATCAAATCATTGCTAGCAGTGCCAGGTACTGTACAGAAATAATGAATTTATAACTGGTGTGTAGGACTATGATTAAAGAACTGTAAGTCACATACAGCAAACTACTTGGCTGATAGGGAAACCCACTGAGACTGAGTAACATTTAAAGCAAAATAATAATGATACTACAATTTTGTGCCCTGCTGGTTTTCACCTAACATTATATAGTAAACATTTTGCTCTC
>NW_007730436.1:33320-48657 GCF_000696425.1 Galeopterus variegatus
GGCCACTCACTGGCTGAGCGAGGTGCGGGCGCGACACTGAGGGTTGCGATCCGTTGCCAGTCATGAAAAAAGACAAAAAGGTAAAAAAAAAAAAAAAAAAAAGAAATTAGTTTTTAGGATTTTACTCTGCTGGTTCCACAGTATTTTAAAGGGTCAGACAAATGTTTATTAGAAGACACTTTCTCCAAAACTATCTCTTTACTTTCTTCCTGCATGGAACACTACTGTGATGGGGGTGCTACAGCAGACACTTCAGGACCTTGAGGAAAAGATCAAGAGAACCTCAAAGACCTTAGTACAGGTGAGCTGAAGCCACTGAGCAAATACCAGCAGTTGTCTATCCCCAGATTCCTACTTAAATAAGGAAAACAAAAGCAAACACAACAGACTTAATTTGTTTGAGTTTCTGTTTAATTGAATTTTGTTTCAGCTAAACACAATCCTTAAGCAATATGCACTTAAGTGACATGCATTCATTAGTGATGATACATTAGTTTCATTTCCTTAATTAATACTGTGAACACTGAAAAACAAATAGTCCAAATTTTTACTTACCCCAATTTCTTAACTGTGAGAATGGCCTTAAATTGCTTATATAAATATTTTTATAATGTTGATGATTACTAAAGCAAAACACAAACTACAACTTTCCACCATAAAGGAATACATGAGGCAATAGAAAATAAAAGTAACACAGGAGTACTTTTAACTATAAGGAGAAAAGGAGAAGGAAATAAAACCTCAAGCTGATAAGGTTGAGTCGGCACCTTCATTATTGATACATGGTCCTGGGCCAAGTATCACCACAACCTTTTCCTGAATAAGCCCAAAATAAATCACGAAATTCTTCCAAGGGCTGGCTGACCTTTTCAATGACCAGATAAATTTTCTGTGGAAATAAAAGTGCAATAAAAAGAGAGTTCTGAAATAAAATAAATAAAATTATTTACTTGGAGGTCATTTCCACACTCCCAAAGGGAAATGGGAATGTGGGAAATTTCTATTAAATAGTCGAGTTTTCATTCTGCTGTAATGCATTTTATAAACTCTCTGGTGCTCATTTCCAGAGAAGGTGCACGTATTTGTGAGAAAATGGGAATGTGGGAAATTTCTATTAAATAGTCGAGTTTTCATTCTGCTGTAATGCATTTTAGAAACTCTCTGGTGCTCATTTCCAGAGAAGGTGCACGTATTTGTGAGAGGACTCATCAGAGCTCCTGTTAGCATCAATAATGCAGGAACTGCTGCCTGGGAAGTAAGCTTTAAAGTAACTAATTGTAATGATTTACCAAAATAAATTGTTTTAGTAATTAGGTTTGCTAACCTAAGACTCAATAGAAACAAAGTCTAAGAATTAGTATCCCATGTATTTTCAGTCAGGCATTTGAGTTTTGCAGGAGGGAAATCTGTGAAGTTCAGTTTTATATAATACAGCAGCCTTCCAGTGTGTGGCTCTGTCACCTGCTGGTTGTTGTTCCTGTCGTGTGGGTCACAACTGAGTGGCTGCCATCTAATTTCCTGCATTTTCGAAAGGGCAAAAACACAAATGACCAGGAAACGCATACCCAGTGCTGGAAGACAGCATCTGGAGGGAGCATCTCTCACTTCCCCATAGCCAGAACTTCGGCATATGCACCCTGAACTGCAGGAAATGCTGGATAACATTAACCTAAGCTGAATGATCATGCAGTCATCTGAACTTAAATTACAGTGGTTACAATGGAGAAGGGAATGAGGAGCAAGTGACAATCTAATGCTGTCAACACCTAGGACTCCTGGACACCAGTGTACGGCTTCATGTTCACTCATAGAACACATTCACATGCTCTCCAAGGGAAACACACCTAACTCCGTCTTATCACATCATCCAGCTCAAGGTCCAGGACTCTGGTTTTTGCCTCATCTTCTCAGTCATGCTAAGATGCCTTGCGTTCTGCTAAAACTAAAGCATACACTACTGGAACAGTTGTCTGTCTGTCCACCCAATGTACACTGATGTAATGGGAAATGGACACCTTCGATTGAAACAGAATTCAGAAGAGAGGCAGGGATTGGAAATACACAGCAATCAGTGGTCTACATCAATGATCAAATATTACTAAGCAGGATTGGTGAGGTTTCTCAACCCTCTTGATGGAGAGAGAAGAAAGTTCTTGATTCTTTCTGGGAACAATTCCTTTGGCCACTGTGTCCCACGGAATATGACTCTGCTGTCTTGGAGGTTATTTCTAAGTCTATTTTCCTTTAGAGCCACCTAACAATTGGATTCGGAGAGAAATCCTTCACTATGGGCTGTACAGCTTTTTCACCCACTTCCTGTCACATCCCTGGCTAGAATAAGCAGTGGGATTTGCGTGCAAAACTTGGTATATTTGGCAATATAATTTTCTTTAAGCTGGTCTTTGTTTTCTATGAAAATCCATGTGCAAATAACTGCATCTGATTTTTTTCCTGAACATATTTCTTAAAGTTCCTTTATTTGCTGCCACTTTGTCCACCATATCTCTCCACATTTTAACAAAGTTGAAAAGGAACCTGTAGCAGCATCACACTTTCAAATAAATTCTTACTGTTCAACCATGATATTTTCTCTATTTTATCTATCTATTTAAATTTGATGGCTGGAAAACAGTCATGTAAACCATATTAGGTACCTCACTGGTTGAACTAGAATAATATATAGACATTACTTCTCTGAAAATAAATGAAACATTGCTTAATTATATCATTACTGGAATCCAACAAGTGTGTCTCTTGACCACCCTCCCCTTCCCATCCATCAGCTGTACCACGACATCACAAATGAGCTTCTGCTGCAGTCGTCCTTTCCCTTCCCTGGAAGAAGAGACTCTTCAGCCTCTGTGTCACTGCTCAGTTCTCTTTGTTACCAGCTGCTGTCCTCCTGGGAGGCACAGTTTCCATTTTCAGCTCATGGAGAACACCTCTCACTTCCTTCAGCCATGGTCCTTAGTTTGCTAGATCTTTATTGTATACCATTGAACTGTGCTGAGTAAACAGCACATGGAGCTGTGTAATCTTTATCCCCCCCTAGACTGAACACTCCCAGGAGGAAACACCATTTCTTCACTCTTCAGTCTAACACAGTGTTGAGCACAACATTAGGCACAGATTCTTCATTCACTGAGTAAGAAGTCACTAAGCAGTTAGGATAATGTATAATATTTGAAAATTTCCTGTTTCTTTCATCTTTATTAATATACATTATTTACTGTTAACATCAAAATTACTTCAGTATTAAGACTGATCCACTCTTTCAATCACGAAAGTGTGTCTCTTGACCACCCTCCCCTTCCCATCCATCAGCTGTACCACGACATCACAAATAAGCTTCTGCTGCAGTCGTCCTTTCCCTTCCCCGGAAGAAGAGGCTCTTCAGCCTCTGTGTCACTGCTCAGTTCTCTTTGTTACCAGCTGCTGTCCTCCTGGGAGGCACAGTTTCCATTTTCAGCTCATGGAGAGCACCTCTCACTTCCTTCAGCCATGGTCCTTAGTTTGCTAGATCTTTACTGTATACCATTGAACTGTGCCGAGTAAACAGCACACGGAGCTGTGCAATCTTTATCCCCCCCCTAGACTGAACACTCCCAGGAGGAAACACCATTTCTTCACTCTCCAGTCTAACACAGTGTTGAGCACAACATTAGGCACAGATTCTTCATTCACCGAGTAAGAAGTCACTAAGCAGTTAGGATAATGTATAATATTTGAAAATTTCCTGTTTCTTTCATCTTTATTAATATATATTATTTACTGTTAACATCAAAATTACTTCAGTATTAAGAATGATCCCCTCTTTCAATCACATACACAACACAGATCAAAATATGTTAACATGCCTAATATTTATGAATTTCCCTATATAAAAACAAAACTGTTCTTGAAGAGTAGGTTCATGGAAATAACAAAAATATGAATATTTATGACACCAATATGGAACTAATTAATATAATTATTTCATCTCATTTTAAGAATTTCAATAATTATGTGAATTTTATTTTACTGCATAAAACACCTTGTATGAGCTGGCTGATATGTCTTACATAATTTAGTGATTTGCCCCAGTTCTTCATAGTCTTGTTAAATATTTTGTTATTTTATCCAATTAATTTTGAAGATATTTATTTTGTGCCAATATGTGCTGGGTGTTTTTCTAGATTTGGGAATAGAGCAGTAAATAAAACAAGAAAATTCATTCATTTTGGGGGCTTGGGGGAAACAGAGAATAACAAGTAAATTAGTACATTTTATAGTTTCTAGAATGGTACATTCTGATAAGTGCTATGTGTAAAAATAAAGCATGAAAAACAAACAACAAAAAAAGATAGGGATGGCTAGAAGTGGATTACTATGTTAAAAAGGGTGGTCAAGACCTTCCTGAAAAGGGGAGTTAGGCATGCAGCAGGGAATCTCAGGCAGAAGGACCAGTGAGAACAAAGGCCCAGGGGAGGCCTGGATGCTTGAGTGACAGCAAGGAGCTGTCATGCCCCAATGGCAGAGAGCAATGGCATGTGTCTTCCCTCCCCAAATTCATATGTTTAATCCTCACCCCCAAGGTGCTGGCATTAGAAGGTGGGGCCTTTGGGAAGTGGTTAGGTCATGAAGGTGGAGCCCTCACAAATTGAATTAGTGCCCATGTAAAATTGTCCCCAGAGAGCTCCCTCTTCCCTCCCACCATGTGAGGACATGGCCAGTGAGAAGGCACGATCTGTGAACCAGGAAGAATGTCCTTGCCATACACCAAATCTATCTTGATCTTGGACTTCCCAGTCTCCAGAACTGTGAGAAATGAATGTTTATTGTTCCTAAGCCATAAAGTTTGTGGCATTTTGTCAAAGCAGCCCAATTAGACTAAGACACAAAGTGAGATAGAAATCTACTTGGGAAGGGAAGAACTTTCATGCCTGAAAATTCAGAGCAAACCAAATAATCCTAGAGAAAGAGGTATAAACCCAATAAGCGAGTCAGTCATGTAAACAAATCAGCAAATATTTTATTTTTATTTTTATTTTGTCAATATACAATGTAGTTAGTTATTGTGTCCCATCACCAAAACCTCCCATTTTTTGAGTGGCCACTATATGTAAGGCATTCTCAGGTAAAGAAGAATTTTATAATCTCTAAGAATTCACAGTTTACTTGGAGAGTCCTGACCAATATGTATTTTTAAAAGAATAAACAGTATAAGCAGCACAGATTTAGGATGACCAGTACTCTCAGGGAATTTAAAGGTGGTGGTAATGTTCCATTTCATAATCTGGTTTCTGGTTTCAGGCATGTTTATTTTAATATCATTATTTTGCCTCACATCCACCATGCACACACACCAAATATGTGTGCATTTATGAAACAGTTCATACTAATAAGATACAACAAACAGTCTGGCAAAAATAGTTAATACTTTCCTTTAGCCAAGCGAAGATAGAACTATGGCTAAAAGAAACAGAAAAAGTTTCTTGGAGACTTTCACTTCGATAAAAGGAGTGATCAAAACTTAACAAAATAGGGGCCGGCCCATGGCTCACTCGGGAGAGTGCGGTGCTGATAACACCAAGGCCACGGGTTCGGATCCCATATAGGGAAGGCTGGTTTGCTCACTGGCTGAGCGTGGTGCTGACAACACCAAGTCAAGGGTTAAGATCCCCTTACTGGTCATCTTTAAAAAAAAAAAAAAAACTTAACAAAATATAAAGGAGGAGGGCAAGGAACTTTATACCTGCAGTATGCCAGGGTCCTTTAAGCAGCAGCATTTGATTTTGGGGCTGGAGAGGGCACAGGTCATTCTAAAGCTCAGCTCAGGGAAGGACAGCAGACAGAGGCACCTGCCAGAGATGAAGTCTGGGGTCCACAAGAGAGTGAGACAATAGTCATACCAGAAATAAGTATTGAATTTGAAGCAAGTGGTTCGTTTGCTTCATTGCGATCTAAAAAGAAAAAAAGAAAATTCACCTCACAACAATAACAACAAATCCCTGAAATAGGTTTCAAAATATTTAACAGAATATTTGAAATCTCCATGGACAACTGAATGATTGTAGCAATGAGGTTCACAGATGCTAGCAACTGGGTAACAAATAATTAGAAATAATGATCAACATGTTTTTGTTGTATGATGTCTCTCATTAAAATGCAATTTGTCAAATTGGAGAATTTATAATGCCTTAAATTTTATTTCATTGCTGATTTTTTAAAAATTTAATCAGATTCCCCCCTGTCTTGTCAACAATAAGACAATTCATATTTTTATAAATTTTCCCAGTGGAAACTCGATATCTGCTGAAACATTAAAAAAAACATATGTGGTCTTACTTTGTATTGTTAATTAACATTGGTCATATTTTACATCAAATTAAACAGTTGCTAGTAAGAGAAACTTTATCTTTGCTGCCTGTATATTCAAAATTAGGTAACTCTCCTTTTGTGATTTTTACAGCTTTAAAACTTTCTGGAGGCTTTGATTATTGCACTAATCAATGTTCTTCCTAAATCAGTCTAGGACATATTTAAAGAAACAATACTAGTCAGTTATAGGTTTAAAAAAAAATGAACTGGTATGAATGAAATATTCAATGTCTTCAGCGAAATGTCATGGTTTATGCTCTGGATTGGTAGAAACAGGCTACAAATAGAAAAACCTCATCTAAATCTCTCTGTTCAAAAACTCTACTACATTTCCTTGGACAGAACTGTCTGATATAAACGATGAGAACATTTGTCTTATGACATGAGGAGGTGTTAACTGACGCTGCTGTCAGGAACAGTGTCTCAGAGTTAGCACAGCTATAAAAATCACGTAAAAGTTTGAATACAAGTTCCAACAACTCTGAAGCGTGGAGGCAGACACACGCTGACCATATCAGAGGTCCTGCCCTGCCTGCTAAACAGCTCACGACAGGGCGTATTTCCCATCTCTTCCTTGCGAGAGCTGTTGACATGAGTCCTCTGTCCTCTCCATCACTGGTAAAGGTCAAAGATGGCATAAAGCTTTGCCCAAGCTAATGTGACCCCAGAACCTACTTTTCCCCTCATTTATCCTGAGCAGTAGTCCACAGTCACACAGTGATATAGGGAACAGAAAGGAGAGAGAGAAGAGACAAGACAAGCCGATGAATTGGAGATTTCTCACAGTGCCCATGACTGGGAAGTTGAGGATTCCTGGGGCAAAGCTCATGCAAGGTAACCACAAGGTCAAAGGGTGAAGGAGTTCCAGTCAACAAGCAGAATAGAGACACTGGATGGGGACGGGATGCAGGAAATGAGGAGCCCAAGAACTTCTGCTGTTCACAGCATGCAACCCAAATGATGCAGCAGTGACACATGGTTCTAAGACAAGAAAGCATTTGTCCTGACTGCTCCCAAATTACTCTGAACAAGCGGATTCACACTTTTTACACTGAAGTTCACCACTGAATTTGTATTTGGTTGGGATGTCCTCAGACAAAGAGATGAAAACCCAATTTATGTGGGAGATGATTCTAGAAGGCATCTGTAGGAGAGATGAGAATGGAAAAGGAAGACCAGAAATTCCGTGAAGGGTGGACTACTGAGCAGCTTATCTCTGTGGGAAACAGCATTTGCTCCGCTTTCTTCCTCCAATGCACTGTAATTTTATTTTCATTATAATCTTTTTTGGCTACTTAATAAAAAATTTGTCTTATATGAGATAAAAATGTATGTAAGTTGATCTTATGTACAGTCACTCCATAATCATCAAGCTCTTCTCTCTATGTTCTTGGTAATCATTAACTGCAGGAATATACCTTGCTATTGTTTAATGCTTAATATCTAAAGTGAGACTTACTTTCCTGGTTGCTCCCTGCATTTTGTTAAAAGATTCTGGACATCTGGATAATGTCTCACTCTATTTTGTACACCAAACAATTATCATGGTGTCAAATTTACAGTATGTGTTCAATAAACATTTGTTGGATGAATGAATTTGTACACTACCCTATTTTCATGGTAGGATTGTGTATTTTTCCAAATGTACACTGGGTTCTACCACAACAGATAAGACCACTTGGCTTTTGTGACTATTTTTCACCATCAGAAAGGACTTTGGGGGTTATATTATCTTCACAAAAATTTGGGGTCACTGATTGGTCATGACACTGTCACAGGTAGACAAAGAGTCTATAATTCCTTCATTTTCTTCTTTGTCCAGGGATTCAATTAGGTGCTGTTTTTCAAAAAACTGAATCAATACAGAGAGACACACCAAACCTATATGAATTGCACTTTGTCAAAGAAAGGCTGTCACAGGAACTAGCACTGAGTCCATGTGGAAAACTGGAAATTCTACAATGAGCAGTCCGGCACTTTTCTCATTTTGTTTGTGTTCCATGTTTAGATCTCTATCAGGATGATTAAGCTGACAGCTGTTTATTGCATCTTGTCTGGGACAAGATAATAAGCCAAAGCTGACTGCAGAAGTGAGTTATAATGTACCTTTGCTTTATTTCCCAACCTACCTGGCTCTAAAGTGAAGGTACAGTTTTGGTCATATCGCTGAGCAGAGAAATAAATACCTTGTTATATAACAGCAGACATCAAAATATCTTTCTTTTAATGGAACTTATGTAATTTTGTTAACTCGGTTTTAAAAAGAATTGTGAATATTTCTGTGACCACTGAAATATCAAATAACTCCAGAATATTCCCTCTTTTATTTCTCTTAAAGAATTAATTCCTTATGAAAAAAAAAAAACAGTTTGCTCCATTATAAGTCCAACTGGATAACTTATTTTTAAGAAGATTTTTTAAATTCATATATTTTAGATCAGAAATAGCTTATGAAGATAACTTATCACCGGCAGTCCTAAGTGGAAAGACTGGTGTTATTTATGAGTCATATCAAGTATGCTTGATTTGACCCTGAATTTCTTTGTCACAAATGTTCTTCTTTTTAGAAATAATGGTCTGTCACATGGGACATTTTATGATTTGCAAAATACAATGTGTTTAATATAAATGCTATTTTATTTTGAAGCATGATGTTTTGAACAGAATTTATTTTATATGCCACATTCATTTAGTCATAAGAAGTGTTTTGTTAAGATGACTTCATAGATGTTTTGCCATTGAGAAATCCCACTTTGTTGACTAAAAAATAAAAATAAAACAATCTCAGGAGATCATGCACCATAACAAGAACAAGCCCTGAGTAGAGGTCATGCCATAAAAAGTGAGCACAAATGATGATTTGAATCACCTGTTTAGATAAGCAAAATTAGTTTTTCTATTATTAATGCACTTTACAATAATATACAAGGATTAGTTGAGAAGAACTGAAGTGACAAGCATAATTAACTATACAAATATTAACCATGTACATTTATTTATTTTATTTTATTTATTTTTTTCCTGCAGATAGATGCCTTTTTTTAGCAAGTATATTTTAATAACAACAATATAGATTTATAATTAGAGATGTGTTCAAAGTTAATTGACAGTCTTTCTGCACTTTCTACACAATGAGTGAAATGCTCATTTGGGAGGGAAAGGGGAGAGAACCACCATTACTGAGAACCTAAGCTGTGCTAGATGGCATATGGAGATAAGCTCACTGAATCTTCCAAACAACCTTGACTGTATGTATCAGCATCTCAATTTTATAGATGAGAAAATCTCTACTTAAAGAGATTATGCAACTTGTTACATAACAACTGTGAAAACTAAACACAGAAAATAAGTCCATCTATTGTCTACCGTGCATTGCTATAGATCTCCTTGTTAAGGTTCTCTGTTGTTTTTCTGATTCAAATTTTCTTTTAGTTCCTTCAAGTCTTACACCTAAACCAATTTTTTTGTTAGCCACAACTGTGAAAACTAAACACAGAAAATAAGTCCATCTATTGTCTACCGTGCATTGCTATAGCTCTGCTTGTTAAGGTTCTCTGTTGTTTTTCTGATTCAAATTTTCTTTTAGTTCCTTCAAGTCTTACACCTAAACCAATTTTTTTGTTAGCCCATATTTTACTAGTCAAAACAACTAAATAAGATTATGATGCTCTTCATAATCTTTCAAAATTAAATCTCTAAATGACAGAATTTTCTGCTTCAAATATATAGATTTTCTTCATCTGCAAAGATATGGCTTTGGGTATTTCCTTTCATATTTGTAAATTCATTGATTTATGCAAATGCTTATTGTGCGAAGAGTCTGATTATATTCCAAAGAAAAGCTCATTTACAAATACCTTTTATTTGGATTTTCTTTCATAACTTGCCTCTCTGCCTGGATTTGGAGAAATTTTGTGCACTTCTCTGGTTTTAGACTGGCTGCAATAAGTGACCTCAATCAAATCATTATTTAAAAGACTTTCAGTTTCCTATTTATTCATTCAGCAAATTTATTTCTGGCATCTAAATTCCTTGAGATACATCTGTGTGTGTTGTTTGCAGACACAAGAAAAAACAAACTGCTCTACTAAAAGTTACCATCTTTGAGGGTATATAGACATTAAAATGTAATTATAAGTGTGATACTTAAAAGAAAAAACACCATCCAAGTCTGTGAAAGCTCATAGCAACATACCTGCTCTAGCTTCAGAGGTCATACAATACCTAGCCAACTAAGAGCTTGTCCCAGGGGACAAGCAGGGAAAGCATGAGTCAAGAAGAGGAACAGAGGTGAGGCTCTGATGATAAAGGAAGGTATTGCACATGTGAGGAAATTTAGAGAAGTTTGACATGGGTGGCGTAGAGAGAGGAGAGAAGGGACAAGAGACATGATTGAAAAGAGATTGCCAAAGGTGGGGGTGGGGGAGGGAGAGGGAGAGACAAGGGAGAGGGGAGAGGTGGTTTGGTGCAGGACATGGGAATAATTGCAAGTTGAGTTGGTGGGCATGCTGATAGTATTGATCTGATCATCACATTTTGGGCACAAGTACTGACGGTCAGCTCTGTGCCCCATGCATATGTATAATCAATAAAAATAAAAAATAATTTTAAGAAGAGAGCCATTGGTTGATATTGTGAAAGAACTGCGACTCAGTTGTTAGGATTTTAATAATTATCCCCAGATGTGAATATTGTGACTTTGATGAGGTTTGAGCTAGGGACCATCATGATTAATTTGCATTTTAAAAACATCACCCTGGCTGCAGAGTTGAGAATAGATTGGAGGGCACATAACATGGCAGGTGTGAATGCAGAAAAGCCACACATACGTATATCTGGTTGAGACATGATGGTAGCCTAGACATTAGTGTTGGTGACAACAGATAAAATCTAAAAATATATTGGATTTAGAACAACATTTGATGGTATATTCATATGATGCAGAAGATGCAAAAATTAAGGATGATAGTGTGCTGATGTTTGCTACAATGAGTAATTCTAGAAGAGGAAATGATTTGGGGGAAATATTTTCACTTTCATCTATATTAGGTTAAAGGAACTTTTGAGGCACATGAGCTAAAATGTTTGGAACACAGTTGGCTATATGGGTGTTGAGATTAAGGGAGAAAACAGAAGATACTTATGTGTTACACTTCTTGCTGTGTAAATGAGATGCAAAAAAGATTACTCAAAGCACCATGAATGCAATGAGAAGCCCGAAGGGACTGCACCTCAGCAACTCCTCTGGTAGAAGAAGAAACTAAGTACAGCCCTGATTCAAAGTTAGCTTCTGTTTTTATTGTAAAGACAAGGAAGTTTCAAAAGAAAAATCAGTTGATGCAATCTCTTCAAAAGAACACAAAAACATGGGCAACGTGACCAAACTTATCTATGTCTAAGTATAGCTTAAACAATAGAAAATAGTAACATCATTTAAATTAACAATGTGGCATTCCAAAGTACAATTTGTGAAAAGCTAAATTGGCCAAACTGTGATCATTATCTAATTTAAAATATAACCTCTCCTTAAATGATTAAGGCAAGAGTTAACTTTCTTTTGATTAAAACTGAGTATAATTGTTTCTAAAGTTTCCACCAATAAACAGCTTGTCCTTAGCAAACATTTTTCACATTTTCCCCTACAGCAATTCTTTCAACATCTTTTAACAACAATCAGTATGTTAAATAGTCAAAGTACATAATCCCATTCCTAACCAGTGATTAGGGTTGATTCGCTTTTGCCCACTAGCTGTAGGCTGTTGCCTCTGAGTAAGGACTTTTGTACCATACATGCATTACCTAAAAACCCAACACTGGAAATCAACAAAGAATCAAGATTTCTAACCCTCTACATTCCCCCTTTTAATTATTAAAAAAGAATCAGAAGAAATAAAGAAATTGGAGTCAGTGGTGAAAACAAAGGCGTTTTGATGAAGAAGAGTCAGCATTACTTCAGCTCGACAAGTCCTTTGGGACATAACAGTTTAGTCATCATAAAAAACACAAAATACATAAGATACAAATTCCAGCAATAATCCAAATTCTTATGTTTAAACTGGAAAACCAATGGATAGGATTAAGCCAATGGGCAAAATTGCTTAAACAATTAATAGTAATCTTTTGAGTTTCTTCTTGAAGCTATGTCACTTGTTGAAGTTTGTTTTTTTAAGTTTTGAATATTTCCATGTAAATAAGAATGGAAAGCTCCATGTAATAATCTTTGTCCATCCTCTCATGCTGTGGAGGAATTAAAAGAAAAATAAATTATACACATGGAGCGATATCCTGCATCGCAATTAAGTTGACTTCAAGTCCAAAGAGCTTGTTGGTGTTCACCGATCCAGGATACAGCTGCCTCTAAGGCATCTAAACTTTGTAAAGTTTCTTGGTCGATTTTAGTTTGATGTAAAAGCTCAGAGGTCACATTTTGAAAATAGCCATTCATTTTTTGTGCTGTTTGGATAGAATGAGACAATGCAACTACGGTGCTCACTGCTGTAGCAATTATAGATGTAGCAGCAATTATAGAAGCAATAAGAATAATCAAAAATCTCTTAGTGTGAGCTTGCTAAAGCAGAAGTGATTTGTTCTCGAGCAGAATTTTCCATTCATTGTTGCGTGAGGTTAACAGGTAACCAAGCCTCTGCTCTTTGTTTTAATATGAAAACATATGATATATTAAGAGTAGTAATATTAAAGTGAGTGATGCAAGCAGTGAACCAAGTAAAATTAGTGGGAAAGGTAATATTAAGTTCTGAAGTAAAGGCAAAGGAGAAATTTGCAGATAACATGGTAAATATATAAGGGCAAGAGGTACAAATCATAACTGAATCAACATTGTCATGAGCTATCCAATGTAATTAATAATTAGTAATTTAATAATGTCCTTGTCTAACTATGTGAGGAAAAAATGGGATAGCAAGATGCCAAACTGTCTTAAGGGGAGAGTAATAAGAATCATATCTTAATCTTAAAATTGGATCAGCCAAACCTCGATTCCATTTATAAGGGGATCCAGAATAATTAAAAGGAAGAGTGTAATTCCAAGTAGTGCTGGAATGAAGTCCTAATAAATTTTGTGGTCCCCAGTTTTCCAATGTAATATTATTAAGTAATGTTTTTTTCTGTAAAATTAGTGGAATGGCAAGAGACCCAGTCTAAATCTCTGCCATCCTCTATGGAAACCCAGGGATGGGAACAGACAGGAATATTAGGTATAGTATGATCTTTTCCATTTTGAAAAACTCCTGGAACTCTGGCAGTTGAAATAAAAGTCAATGTTTTATGGCCAAGGGATTATTGTGATTCTTTATTATATAATTCATATACCATTGAGAAGAAAAAGGAATACATTAATTATTATTTGTCCAACTGGGTGTAATACAAATGGGTAGTTTGTCAGTAAGGAAATACTAATCATGGGCAAGTTTATGCCATCCTATATCATATCCTAATTTATAGGAGGGTCATCACATGCTTCAAGAAGACCTGAGGGAAGCAACCAATTACCTCCAGTGTAAGCAGCATCATTAGATGAAAGAGGAAGTTCCGAATCACCCCAAGTAAGCAGATCAAAAATGGGGAGATTCAAAACATGGGTCCAATAAATATTATTACTTACTGAATGCTGAATAAAAAGGAAAAGCCCATATATTATGAACACGCATATTACTTTTGGACCTTTGGAATTTATAGTTACGTGAGCCAAGCACAGGTAGAAACAAGTTTTCCAGCATCTTTGGAGTTCCATTTGTTTTTAGAGAGTCCTCTGCCTGTGCAGTAAGCTTCTTTAAATCACCCCAAGTTGGACCAGCATTCCTGGGGATGGTGGGAAAGTAAGATTCTGGAGTTCTGGAATTGGATTTGTTCCCACATGCTACCACATGATATGGGTGAACAGCCTTTGCTGGTATCCAAAGGGGGCCTGTAGGAGAAAGAACAGAAGCATACCCTCTTCCCCAGGTTAGTAGTTCAACAGGCGCCAACCATTGTGGTCTTTGTAGTGGATGACAATATAAAACCAATGGTTTAGGTCTGTCCTCAGTGGGAATAAAATGTCATTCAACAGCTGTTAAATTTGAGAATTGCAATTAAAAAATTTAAAGTGAATAAAGTTTTAATATCTGTTCTTGAGGGGCCAAACCTTTCTCCATACTCCCCTTTTATGGTTTATTTAATTGAGATTTGAGGAGGCCATTAGCTCTTTCTATAATTGACTGGCTGATGGGGTTATATGGGAATCCTATAACATGTTAAATATTTCAATTATCACAAAATAATTGAAAGGCTTTAGAAGTATACACTGGGCCATTATCTATTTTAATTTGAATGAGAGAAAGTACATTAAAGTCTGAACGAGCAATGAGAATGTCATCCATGTAATATTAAATCAAGGCATCTGGAAAAACCATATGAGTAGGGCATAAAGCACGATGTACCAAATCTTGACAAATACTGGGACTGTTACTCATACCTTGGGGAAGAACTTTCCATTGGTATCTTTGTAAGGAGACCCAGCATTAATGCCAGGGAGGGAAAATATAAAATTTTCCCTATCATTTTCATGCAGGGGAATGTTCAAGAAACAATCCCTTAAATCTATAATCTGGGATTGAGCCTGGGGGTTAGTTTAAGATCCTTCTCCAATTAACATATCTATACCTATTGAGATGTTGTTATTTAAATTTTCCATTGAGATAGTAGTGGCTGCATCAAGAAATTCTTGGACCCATACAGTATTTTGGGCTATTGTTAATACAATTTTAACAAGAACTTTCTAATCCCAAACTGTCATGCCATATCCATTAGCTATAGTTTCTAATATGTCCTTTGTAAATGAACTATGTAAACCATTTTTTATTATGTCTTTTAAAAAAGAAAAAAAACTCAGATAAAGAAAAAGGAATATTTTCATATGCAGGATTAGGTCCAGGTCCAGTTCTTACAACAGGAAAAGCATGACAAGTACCAACTCCTA
>NW_007730436.1:49377-50477 GCF_000696425.1 Galeopterus variegatus
AAAAAAAATGTTTCAATTCTTGAAGAGAGCCATCAATGTTTCAAAATAGAGATATGGTGAAAAGCCATAATTTTTTCAGTTAATTCAGTTTTATGTAATTAACTTTTGTTCTTTTGACTTTGGTTAGTAATTTTATAAACCCATTCATTATAATAAATTGTATCTGTTAGTTTAAGACATAACACTTTAAAATTATAGTTGAACCATGATTATGACCGGTAGCATTTATATCAAGTGAAGGATCTCTAAGAACCTTACACAATTTTGGAACACATATTAATAACTTCTCTGTATTGACAATGCTTCCCATGTAGTCTAATTTATCAAATAAAACAACTGGTTCTGACACATCTCTTATGTATATCCTTTGAGAAGTTCCAGGGTCCTTGGAACCCTGCAAAGTTAAAGTATAAAGGTTGAGTTTTCAGATTTGGTTTTGGATAGTTTTTCAAATAACAAAGTCTTAGTTAAATGAGATCACAAGTCACTATAAAAATAAAACCAAAGTAACAAAGAATTTCAAAGGCAGAGAGCACCAGAAATTATCTTGATAAAACATGGAATAATTTCCGAAGCATAAGTTTACACTTACAAACCATTATCATGACTTACTCAGACTTTCTGTTTTGTCCTATACTTCCTACTGTCTAAATAGCCAGTCATTTTACTCCAGGACAAAAATACACTGTACCAGATGCTTGGTCACACAAAAACTATTTTCTTTCCTTTTTAGCCTTCCTCAACACAACTACACCTTCACATCCATAGCTTTCTTCATATCACCTCTTGTCCTACGTACTTGTTTTTTCTCTATCAATGGTAAATTGGCCTCATTTGCCTAAAAGTTATATACTGAATGAACTTTTTGTTTTTGACTAGGTTCACAACCTAAAAGCCTCTAGCAAAGACAAATGTAATCCTGTTTGATTAATAAACCCAGGCAAAGATGTGTGCTGATAAAGATATTTTTACACATTCAGGAACCTTAGGATCTAGTAAATGAAAGTCCATTTGTCAGAGCAGATTATACAAAGCCCAATTTGAGTTTCAGCTATTTTGACCAAATACATATTTATGGTTTCCCAGCTAAAAACTTGGCA
>NW_007730436.1:51073-53861 GCF_000696425.1 Galeopterus variegatus
GAGCAGATTATACAAAGCCCAATTTGAGTTTCAGCTATTTTGACCAAATACATATTTATGGTTTCCCAGCTAAAAACTTGGCATATTAAGGAGTTTTTAAAGGTCTCCAGCAAAGGTTCAAGTTATGAGGCAGCAATCTTGAGTCTCCATAAATTATGGAAAATATCGCCTATTTATTGTTTACTTTTTATAGTTTACATGAAAATTTTAAGAAGGGAGCCAAATTTTATTTTTTGTTCCAGTGTACTGTTGATATTAGTTAATTTTAATAAACACCTTGACTGATCAAGATTATTAAACTCAGAAAGTAAGCAATTTTAAATTGTTTTATATTAATTTTTGTAGATAAAAACACTTCTAATTTCTGAAAAGACGTGTTTTTAATTTTAACAGGTACAGATATATTCAGTTTTCTTTATATAAAACATTTCTGCATTTTATCAATATAACATGACTTTAAGATTTTAAATTACTGAGAAGAAATTTTGAAACTATAATGACATCATTTATAAGCATTTAACCCATTCACATTTGTATAATTTACTCACATCAAGCTATGCCCCTATCAGTTAATGTTAACTAGGGCCTTTGAGATATTGGACATAGGTCCCCTTTTGCTAGCCATCCTGGGTCCCAAGTACCTATGTGGCATTCAGGGCCATGTGGAATCCAGAGAGGCCATGTGGAACTTAAGGCAGAAGGCAGCATTCACAAAGATAATGTCTAAAAGATAATGTCTCTCTCAGCGTGGCTAGGAGGCAGAGCTGAGATAAGGAGGAGATGTATTGGGTTTTGCCTTACAGCTGGCGGCCCATGTGCCATGGACAAATTATGTCCTTTGACATCACCATGGCCTTCTGTTCAGTGCCCAGAATTCAGAGGCTTATAACCAAAGACAAGCCAACAACAAGACATGTGCAGGGCTTTGGGTGAAGCCCAGCAGTCAGTTCTCTTACAGCTTTTGGTCCTTAAACAAATTAAGCATATATCAGACATATCACAAAATGTGTTGACCAAAAGACAAATCTAGGCAAAAGTTTTAAATCAAATTTTGAAAATACATCTATTTTGTCAACAATTTTAAAAATTCAAGTCATGTGAACTTGAAAAGTATACTTATCTACTAAATGAGCATGCATTATTTGTAAGCCAATTTGGTACCATGCAGACAATACGAACACATGTATAGACATGAATATGTAGACATAACATCTACTTATGTACATATATATATATATATATATATATATATGCAGATATAAACAGAAATAAGGATTTTATACGTTTTGTTTAAGATGCTAATAAGGAGACAGATAAAATAGAAAACTCACTAGTTTAAACGGACAATTGTATTTAAATTGTATTTCTAAAAAATGTCAAAGCTTATCTGTAAGGCTTCACCCTGTTTTAGAGAAAGTAAGGTAACAAAAACAGGTTGATTTTAGTCTAGTTTTTGTTTTTCAAATGGGTTACTGAGCTAAGGGCTGAACCAAAGAACAAATAGAGCCAAAGCTATTTGACTTTTGGGGTTTCAAATGAATGGCAGCAGACCTAAGAGAAGGCCCAGTTGGCATGCCATGGCTGCATTTCTGATGAAGCCTCATAGTCTTAGGCAAAGAAGAGAAGCACATGGAGTTAAGGAAAAGAAAACACATCCAAACAAAACCAGGGTTGCAAAGAAACTGTCTCAGGACAAAGAGAAACTTGGTAGTTAAAAACAAAAGAAAAATAAAGACTTGTTAACAGACTGAGTGGAGAATACCATTCCTCCAGGGTATTGGGCAGGAACCTTTCCTGAATGGAATGGGGGTTTTATGAACTACAATCAGACAATGTGGGTCAGAGAATTTGTTTATGGCCTGCACAAGGCAGGGGCAAGATTAGAGTGTACTTATGACTCCCTTTGGGGAAGAAAGATTCTAGTTTCTATGGCTTGCCTCAAGGGGGGAATAGGGCCAAGAGACAAGAGGGCAGGAGAAAGTCAGAGCAAAAATAATTTGCTTTTGAGGCTTTCGTCTTGGGGTATAACTTTCCAGTCCCCAACAGAGCATTGCAAAAAAATACCAACTTCTTTCACTTTAGATCATCCCATTTAAAGTCCTTTCAGTTACCCAAAACACATCTTTAGGGGCTGAGGGTTTTAGGTTTGTGAGATCTGCTGACGGGAAGGGAATGGGGAAGTTGGAGGCAGCTGGGAGGAGAAAAGTCACAGGTAGATGGAGGAAGAGGAGGTGGTGCTTGGGATTACATTTCATCTTTTTTGGTGACATAAACATGTCTTTGTTTTTTATTAAGGTCCTGAATAGGTCTCAAAGACAGTCAGCATAGGTTCCAAACCACTAGGTGAGAAGCCTTGACAGGACCTATTACATTTTTTTAACCAGAAACCAATTCATTCCCAATGCTCAATGTCAAGACTTCCTTCTTTGGGGTACCAAGGGCATTGTTGTCTAATAACCAATAATAGTTCAGTTACTTGGTGCCCAGTTACTTTACAACCAGCTGCCTTAAGGAGACATCAAAGTTGTAACTTATGTTGAATTTCCTCCTTAGATGAAGGATTTTCCATATTTAAAAAATAAAAGTAAGAAAAGAAACCTTCAGTGAAAGCCTAACTAAACACTGCTGCAGCCATGCAATGCTAACTGAAAAGCTGTCTGTTATTCCCTTACCAGGATGAGTAAATGCCAGACATTCTCCTCTCCAAGACTTTGGTAGGTCAGTCTGTGATCCTTGGAGTCAAAGTTCTCCTCACATGGGGCACCATTTGTTACACTTCTCTCTGTGT
>NW_007730436.1:54505-59134 GCF_000696425.1 Galeopterus variegatus
TAAAGACAAGGAAGTTTCAAAAGAAAAATCAGTTGATGCAATCTCTTCAAAAGAACACAAAGACATGGGCAACGTGACCAAAGTTATCTATGTCTAAGTATAGCTTAAACAATAGAAACTAATAACATCATTTAAATTAACAACTATAGCTTAAACAATAGAAACTAATAACATCATTTAAATTAACAACGTGGCATTCCAAAGTACAATTTGTGAAAAGCTAAATTGGCCAAACTGTGATCATTATCTAATTTAAAATATAACCTCTCCTTAAATGATTAAGGCAAGAGTTAACTTTCTTTTGATTAAATCTGAGTGTAATTGTTTCTAAAGTTTCCACCAATAAACAGCTTGCCCTTAGCAAACATTTTTCACATTTCCCCCTACAGCAATTTCTTCAACATCTTTTAACAACAATCTGTATGTCAAATAATAAAAGTACATAATCCCATCTCTAACCAATGATTAGAATTGATTAGATAGGCTTTTGCCCACTAGCTGTAGGCTGTTGGCTACTAGCTAAGGACTTTTGTCCCATTCATAAATTACCTAAAAACCTTATACTAAAAATCAACTAAGAATCAAGATTTGTAACCTTCTTCACTTATGTAATGTCATTTCATAAACTGCTGTTAGCTTTCTACAATTAAAATTCACCTACTTTTGGCAGCTATAAAATAAACAAAAAGCCCTGGCAAAGAAACAATGCCTTGCCTTTAGGCTGTAAAATAATGCTTGCTTTTTCTTTTTAACATTTTTGTAATGCTACGCGCGCTAACGCGTGCTATGCTGAAATATAAGAGCCGCATAACCAGGTTATCAATGAGCATCAATATTTTTAGGACATAAGCTAAGTTGCTGTAACCAAGAGAGTGGCTGAAGCAAGACGATGCTTACTTCTCTCTGACATACCTGGGGGAGGCAGCTCTGCTAGCCTCAGAGCCCGAGGTCCTTTCTGTGTTGCTGCTCATTTTCACTGCAGCTGTAGTGAAGATGTTAAGGGACACCCCAACCCCTACTGACCTTAACATATGCATTCTGCTTCTGTACAAATTGCTTGCTAAAATAAATGGGCGAATAAACAGAGTAGCATGGCCAATGCCATTTTAGGCGGCTCTGCCATTTTAGCCTGGAAAGTCCCTATGGGGAATCCAGGGTGGGGAGGGGCTACAGGGCTACCCACAAAATTAGCTTATGTATCGCTGGCTTACTTGCATTGGCTAGATTGTGTCAGGTGTGAGAAATTGCCGCCTAGCTAAAAATAAAAGCTGCGACAGGTTTCAACTCGGGGCTGTGCTTCTCGATTGGCCTGCGTAGCCCTGGCTGCCAGAAATAAACTTTTTTCCCTTTCCTATGACCCAGTTCTCGTGGGCAACTTTCTTTTACCCGTCGGACGTTGGCCATAACAAAGATCACACCTGTGTGAATAGATTATATCTTCTCTACCTCTGAGTTAAAATCCATGGAAATAAGGGAAAGAATGGAGAAAAAAAAATCCCTCTTTTAGCAAAGGAAGAGTTATTTGATTATAACATCCTACTCCAATTTCAATTTCATTTCTAACCAGTAATTGGTAGAATTTACCAGTGAAGCCATGTGGTCCTGGGCTTTTCCTGGTCGGAAGGTTTTTGATTACTGATTCAATCTCCTTAATAATTATGGGTCTGTTCAGAATTTCTATCTCTTCATGATGAAGTCTTAGCAGGTGGTGTGTTTCTAGAAATGTATTCATTACATCTATGCTGTCCAATTTTTTGGTGTACAATTCCCCAACCCCTACTGACCTTAACATATGCATTCTGCTTCTGTACAAATTGCTTGCTAAAATAAATGGGGGAATAAACAGAGTAGCATGGCCAATGCCATTTTAGGCGGCTCTGCCATTTTAGCCTGGAAAGTCCCTATGGGGAATCCAGGGTGGGGAGGGGCTACAGGGCTACCCACAAAATTAGCTTATGTATCGCTGGCTTACTTGCATTGGCTAGATTGTGTCAGGTGTGAGAAATTGCCGCCTAGCTAAAAATAAAAGCTGCGACAGGTTTCAACTCGGGGCTGTGCTTCTCAATTGGCCTGCGTAGCCCTGGCTGCCAGAAATAAACTTTTTTCCCTTTCCTATGACCCAGTTCTCGTGGGCAACTTTCTTTTACCCGTCGGACGTTGGCCATAACAAAGATCACACCTGTGTGAATAGATTATATCTTCTCTACCTCTGAGTTAAAATCCATGGAAATAAGGGAAAGAATGGAGAAAAAAAAATCCCTCTTTTAGCAAAGGAAGAGTTATTTGATTATAACATCCTACTCCAATTTCAATTTCATTTCTAACCAGTAATTGGTAGAATTTACCAGTGAAGCCATGTGGTCCTGGGCTTTTCCTGGTCGGAAGGTTTTTGATTACTGATTCAATCTCCTTAATAATTATGGGTCTGTTCAGAATTTCTATCTCTTCATGATGAAGTCTTAGCAGGTGGTGTGTTTCTAGAAATGTATTCATTACATCTATGCTGTCCAATTTTTTGGTGTACAATTATTCATAGTACTCTCTTATAATCCTTTTTATTTCTATAAAATCAATTGTAGTATCTCCTTTTTCATTTTTTGTTTGTTTGTTTTGTTTTGTTTTTTGTCTTTTTTGTCACTGGTAAGGGGATTGCAACCCTTGGCTTAGTGAGGCCGGCACCGCGCTCAGCCAGTGAGCGCACCGGCCATCCCTATATAGGATCCGAACCCACGGCGGGAGCGCCGCTGCACTCCCAGCACCACACTCTCCCGAGTGCACCGAGGGGTCAGCCCTCCTTTTTCATTTTTGTATTTTAGTTATGAGTCTTTCTTTTTTCTTAGTCTTACTAAAAGTTTGTAAATTTTGTTGATCTTTCCAAAGAACCAACTCTTGGTTTCATTAATTTNTCATATTTGGCAGACCTCTGTGAGTCTGCCTCAGTGCCACATAAGCAGTTCTCTAAGCATGCGGTTCAATATTCTCCAATTATTTCTATATCCTGAGGCTAAGGGGAGTTTCCATTTTTGTCCACTTTTTTTTTATTCATATATTAAAACATTATATTGAACAACACAATAAATCCTAAGGTGTACCCTGGTTTAAGACCAGACAGAGTCCCTGCTCTCTGTAGTTTCTATAATCTAGTGGAGAGGCAGCTGAATGCAAGTGAACAAGCCAACAGAAGATTTACAGTCACCGTAAAAGAAGTGCAGAATGAATTCAGAATCCAGAAATAAATAACAAAGACAACAGGGTAGTAAACACGGGGCAGAGAAAGTGCCTCTGAAGAGATAATGTTTAAAACTGTTGTTCTTCAAAGTGTGTAAGAGAATGAAGGTGTGAGGTGAAGGAAGAATTTGGAAATGCTATAGGCAGATGAATTCAGAAATAGATAAGTGCATTTTGGTGGATGGACAAAGATCAGAAGAAGATGATTCATCAATTTAGTGTTCGAAATTGATGATAAAATAGCTCGGGGTTGACAGAAGAGCCCTTTATGAAAACTAGGTGGGAAATAAGTAACTGCAATGCAGTGATTTCTTTGTCTCCACTTTATTTGCATACCAACCATTACCTGGGAAGGGGTAGATTCTGCAAGGCCTGTTCCTAAAATATAACTCTTTCCTCTATTTACACAGTGCCATGGTAAAGGGTCTCCCTCCTTCTCCATATTCGCATAAAAGGATGAATTACATAAGAAACCTATTTCTAGAAACCAAAGCCCAGCAATTTCATGGCAGAAATTCCGTGGGCTAGAGCTCTTCTAAGTGGCTTGGTCATACCCAGAACGTATCTATTAATCTAAGCAGAGGATCAGCTACACACGTCAGTCCTACACTTCGTAAAAATCACTTCAGGACTGTACATACTTCTCATTTATAGATATAAAATTATCTGTTGAGATTATTTTCTACACTGGACTCGTGTGTACATTGGAGAAGTAAAATAAGAAAGAATCCTGGAGAACGGAGAATTAACAAATATCTGAAAAAATTCTTGAAAGAAATTATAGGTGGAAAATGGAGAGGTAGTGTGATACAACAAAATGTCTGAAAAAATTTCATAATTAAAGAATGATATAAATTGTCACATTTTTAAAAATGCCACTGAGAGCTACGTGGAATTAAAACAGCCAAACAGCCAACACCAAAAACAAAACAAAATGAAAATCCAAAGACACCATGAATCTTCAATATATGGTATTTAAAGAAAAACATGTTAAAATCCCAAGAGATAGCATATATATTAACTAAAACTTTATATATATTTCAGGTTTGCTACAGACTGATCATCAAGAAAATCTGATGTCAGAAGTCAATGAAGTATATCATTGCCAGATAAAACTTTTTATACCAAAATACAGGTAAAATTTTAATCTACAAAAATAAAATATGGAGGATGTAAAGAAAGAAGGCATCACGCCCTAACAGGTTAGAGTGAAAGGTGATACAGCCATGTTGGAATGAAGTTTGTCAGTGTATATCCACAACCCAATAAATCAGGCTCTAGGTATATATCCTAGAAAAAACCTCCTATGTTCACACAAGAAGACAAGAACAGGCTGTTCATTAAAGCACTCGTTTTTTTTTTTTTTTTTTTTTTCTTTTTGTCTTTTTCCCTGTCCGGCAA
>NW_007730436.1:59998-64524 GCF_000696425.1 Galeopterus variegatus
GAACCGGTCTGTATGTGGGATCCGAACCCTTGGGCGGGAGCGCCGCCGCGCTTCCCAAGTGGCGCACTATCCATTGTGCCACCGGGCCGGCCCTAAAGCACTCGTTTTATTGGAGAATTTTTTTAACAAAAGCACAATGTCTTCTGGGATGGTAAGGGACATATAAAATACAAGTTCATATGGGAGAACACAATATGTAGCAATTGAAATTGTAAAATGGGTTCATTAATGTCAATATAAATAAATACCAAAATGTTATTATGCATTAGTTTGTAAAAAGGCTAGTTTCAGTAATACATGTATGTATAGCATGATAACAACTGGGCAATAGTTTGATGAAATGTGCAAATACAGAGGCAGGCATGCATACACACATGAAGATACCCAGATGGATGGACTCAAGGTCATCAATACCAACTCACTTTCTAGCAAAGAAACAGACCACACGAGTGAAATTTTGACAATAACTTTGATTGTTATTCAAGCAATATGGGCCATTATCTTAATCTTTATCCACATCTATCTATTCATCTATCTACTTCTCTATCTGTATCTATCACATCTTAAAATAGTCATCACTTGTTATTGCTTGCTGTTCCTCCATCATCCCACTGAGAGAAAATCTCCATTATTTTTTCTTTCAAGCAGAGTCACCATTTCAATTGAGCTACCCTGATGAAACTTCAAAGAAATCATCAACTTCACAGAATTTAGCATTGATCCAACACAATATATGTGCTCGGTCATGTCCACTAGGTGCCAAGCCGTATCCACAAAAATTGGAAAATTGGACACCTGAGGAGACGGCTGAAACAGAAGCCCCTTGCTCTGTGTTCAGGGAGCAACAAAAGTAGTAATGCGTGATCTGATGGTGAACTTTTAGACTTAAATAATCCAAGACTCATCTCTGAATTGAGTTTCTTTTTTTCTATAACTTTTGTTTTTGGTACTGAAAATTGCCCCAAAGAAATCTTGTTTCCTGGACAAATTTGGATTTCAGAAACAATTTTTTAAATACATATACATAATCTCTAATAATTATATTTTACACTATCTTATGCCAGTAAATGGTAGTGTAAAATTTATCAGATTTGGTAAAGATATTTTCTCATAGATATCAGGCAATACAAATATAATTCAAATTTTTTAGTGAATCAGAATGATTGTTAAAAAAGAAAAACGATAGCATATTGCTTGGGAGCCATAATAGTCTTTTTCTGTGGAATTTAAATTGTCATATATTGAATTTCAGTCTATTTGCATATTACTGTGTGATAAGAATTGTAATAAAATCTATATAATATAATGAAGAATTTGTGAAATTGTCTTCTATATTCATGGGATACAGAATATCTCTATGAGTACAATAATTAGATTATACCATACAAATATAATATACACTATTTATGGCAGAAGAGAGATTTATATTGTGGAATATATATTTTTAGAAATTTTCTGATAAAAACAAATCATTTAAAAAATTTCTCCATTTTACTAATTACAGCAAAATTTCTGAAACATTTTAATTATAGATGTAAAATACACAATTGTGGTAAAAATCTCAAAGTTTATAGTTTTGTATAAAGTAATAACTAACAGATCCTATTCTTTCACATCCAGTTCTACTTTCCAGAAGCAGTCAATGTTAATATTTTGGAATATATACCTTCAAATATTTTATGTTTATAAAAAATGTATATTTCAGTTTTGTACATATTAATATAAATATATATGTATATATTTTGTAAGAAAACAAGGAAAGCAAACAAAACAGGGGTGTCAGAGAAACTCTAGGTGGCCTCTCACAATCCCACCTCATGGTTTCCTCACCAGGGACACCTTCTGGGATTCCCTCCCCTTTCGTGTGTGAACAACCTGTGATTCACATTTAGCCAACAGGATACGGCAAAAGTAGCAGGTTGTATGGGATTATCTTCAGGTGATTACAAGGCTGTGTTACATAATTTTACAACACCTGTCTGGGTAGAATCCTTCTCTCTTTTCTTGACTTTGAGGGACAATCCACCATGCTGGAAGACTCTGCAAGACAAAAAATTGTGGGTGGCCTCTTGGAGGTAAAGGCAACCTCTGACAGGAAACTGAAGCCTCAGCCCACAACTGCAAGGTACTACATTCTGCAAAAACCCTGAGTTTGTCTGGAAATAGATCGTTCTGCAATTAAGTCTCAGTTGAGACTGAAGCCCTAGGTGACACCTAGGCTGCAGTCTCCTGAGACTCTTACCAGATGACACAGCTAAGCTGTGCCCAGACTTCTCCCTGAATTCTTAGACACTATTAGATATTGTTAGAAAAACACTAGACTGGGATCAATTACACTAAGCATGTTGTTCTACAATTTGCTTTTTTACGAAGTGCTATACTGTGAAAATTTGCATGTTAATACATATAAAAGCAGTTAGAGTACTACACATCAAATTATAAGTGAAATTTAATAAAAGTTATGTCTTTATATATAAATACACACAAAAACATAGATATATACATATTAGAATATGCAGTGACAAAAGTTTCTCCCCACCTCTAATCCTAAATCCTATGCGCTGAAAGTAATCACTCTTATTAGTTTCCGTTTCATGATCATAATTTCAACTTACTTACAAATGGCTCTGTTTCTTGATTCCCTGTCCTTTGCTTGTACTAATCATATATTTTTAATAGATTTTTATGGTTTTCATATATGATTTACTCACTAATCATATTTTTAATGAAAAATGAATTATTTAGAAAGCATTCTTCATTTCTTCATCCTTTCTCCAACTTTCATGGTTTCTATGCATCCTAAGTAATTCTCCCTCCCTTCACTTTTTAAACATGATATAATTTGGCTTCCACTCGATATGATTAGGTTAGTTGTACTTCTTAGTTGTGCTTCAGCAGCTGATGTGAAAAATCCTCATGTGTATGTGCGCATGTCTGTAAATACCTATTTGGAAAGACCTTCCAAACGGTTTGATTTCACTTGTCAGGGGCAGGAGTCCACATCTGATGCTCTCTCTCTCAGGGATTTATCAACTTTCTGGTCTTATGGCATAAATGAGTCCACTCAGCTTTTTATTCCTTCCCCATTCCTTAGAACTGCATTGAATCTATCACACTGACACTTGGCCAGGTGAGCAAGAAGTGATAACCCATCTAAACACCTCAGTATGACTGCTGTGGGCCAGGGCCTGACACCTGAGTGAAATTTCTAGGGTCTAAGGCATGTTCAGGTGTCCTTCTCAAGGAGAATGTCCGGATGCTGCATCTGGTCCTTCCTATGACCAATAAAGAGATACAAGACTTAACAGAAATATTTGGATTTTAGAGGAAACAAAAATATACTCACTTGGGTATGCTATTCCAAACCATTTACCAGGTCATTCAAAAGGCTGGCATTGTTGAGTGGGGTCCAGTACATGAAACTATTCCAAAGATTCCTGATGGTCTCACACTGCTCTGCCATGAGGACCATATTCCAGAGTAGATTGAATGCTTCCTGAAGTGTCTACGGCAGATGGGAAAGTGTATAGTATGGGAAAATCACAGCACAGACCTTCATGGTTTTTAAGTAAAGCCTTGTCATCCTGTGCAGAAAACTGTTCTCTTTTGGGCCGGCCCTGTGGCTCACTCGGGAGAGTGCGGTGCTGATAACACCAAGGCCAAGGGTTCGGATCCCACATAGGTATGACCGGTTAGCTCACTGGGTGAGCATGGTGGTGACAACACCAAGTCAAGGGTTAAGATCCCCTTACCGGTCATCTTTAAAAAAAAAGAAAAAAAAAAAAAAAGAAAACAGTTCTCTTTTTATTAAACAGCATCTGACTTGTTTCAGGATCCTAATAGAGACTGAGTGCTTTCTAATGGACCACCAGGTTACCAGGAGACCTGAGTTGTCCATCATGATTTAGGTCTAGCCTGACCCACTGCAGTCACAACATTAGGCTCCAGCCCCAATGATGTCCATGTCAGTGAGTAGTTAACTCCCATAGCAAAATGGACTTGGCAGTGATTAAATTAAAAATTTCAAGAGGAAAAGATTATCCTGCGTTATTGGCTGGGCCCAATGTAATCACAAGAGTCCCTATAAGACAGAGGCAGGAATGACAGTCAGTGAAGGAAATGAGAGGACGGAAGCAGAGTTCAGGAAGTTAGAGGGAGACTTTAGGAAGCTGCACTGTAGGCTTTAAAGACGAAGGAAGGGGCCATGGGCCAACAACATTGGGCAGCCTCTGGAAGTTAGAAAAGGCAGGAAAGTGGATCCTCTCCTAGAGCCTCCAGATGGATCCAGCACAGCAGATACCTTAGCTGGAGCTCAGTGAAACCAAATTTGTTCTTCTGAGCTCTGGAATTGTCAGATAATAAATCTGTGTTGTTTAAAGCCACTAAGTTTGTGGAAGATTTGACATAGTAGCAATGGAAAACTAGTATATACCAAAAAACAAGCCTAATGTTGAAAATATATGTAATAAAGGTATATATATATATATATACACACACACACCATTCCAACATTATGTATTTATGTA
>NW_007730436.1:65476-79739 GCF_000696425.1 Galeopterus variegatus
CATCTATATACATGCACACACAGATATAAATATATGAATATATATATGTGTGTGTGTGTGTGCGTATATATATATATATATATATATATACACACACATATACATATATATAAAGTGGTACAGATCAGATCAGGCTTAAGCAGTTCCTAAGGCAGAGAAAGGTACATAAACAAGTATTCCAGATGTCCATTGCTCTCATTTTTGTTAATTTGTCTAATATCTCTCAACTCATACCGTACCTTTGGCTTCATGGGAAACTGACAATCTTTTCAAGGATCCTTAGTCCCACCAATAAAATTTTTCATATTTCCCTAATCCCACTCTTTCCTACTGAGTCATCTATCTTAAAAAACAAGACAGTACAAATAAACAAACAGAAAACAGTCCCCTAATACTGTGTGAATTCAATTTGCTTTGCATTTCAGTCCCCTGCAGGATTAAACATTAAGACTGGCTTTCTGACATTTCAGACCTGAGTCTTCAGGTAATACATGTTTCTTTTACGGTGTAAAGAAGATTTCATGATGATGCAGACCTCACCTTGGAATTCTCATCATTTGATTTCACTAAGTTCCCCGGCACACTTAGAACGTTGGTTGGTTAACCACACGTTGTACTCCTATATTTCTAGAATGTACTGTAATGGTAAAATACTTGGGACTCCGAGCCTTGCCTTCTATAGACACTTGGATATAGGTGTGTTTAGGTTGTAATTTGCCCTTGAAGAGTCATTTATGACTCTAATGCCCTTAAATATAATTTTGAAATCTAATCTCAAATAACTAGAAACAATTCAGCAAACCAATTCTTAAAACTCTGTTCCTCTGGAACATCTCTTGGTACCAAATTCTGTATCGGCCAGAGTTTAATCAAGGGAACAGAACCTTAGTCTTTGTTGAGGATTTTCTTTGTGTCTGATGCTGCAGTTTCAAGTCTGTAGGGCAGGAGATTGGGAAGAAAAAGTGGGTGTGAAGTTTGGGAGAGCGACGGTAGGCTCAGATTCACAATACAAGCTGGGACCACAAGGAGGAACTGGTTCCCCGTCAGCCCTCACTGTCTCCTTCTGTGACAACAAGGGTCCCGCAGGATCTTGGCCCAGGAATCTGAGCATGTGAGGGAGGACCCAGTGGTAGGAGGAGCAGGTGCTGGCCTGGAGGCTGATCCCCACAGGAGATGAGCCAGCAGATCTGCGACCTTGGGCTGAGCTGCACACCCACCTGCACATGCATTCTGAGTGAAAAGTGAAACGACCACTTCTTGTCTTATACTTTTTTTTTTTTTTTAAAAAGATGACCGGTAAGGGGATCTTAACCCTTGGCTTGGTGTTGTCAGCACCACGCTCAGGCAGCGAGCCAACCGGCCATCCCTATATGGGATCCGAACCCGGGGCCTTGGTGTTATCAGCACCGCACTCTCCCGAGTGAGCCACGGGCCAGCCCTTCTTGTCTTATACTTTTCAAATCACCCTGACCAGTAACACACTGAGAGACAATTTAGGGAAACATAGTTCATTCTGGATGAGTTGACACATTACAAACCACCACTGTCAGTTCCTGCACAGAGTGGTAGACCCATTTTAAGAATGTGTTACTATGCTGTGAAAACTTTATTTCTGAGACCTTTTGAAAAATACAAAAAAATTATTTTCAAATTAATTGTGTTTTAAATATAGTGCCTGATAATTTTAAAGGAATGAAAACAATATCGAAGCCTATAAATTAAAATGTATAAATTTCCATTTCTTATTTCCATTTACAATTTCATTCTGGAGTTTAACTCGTTACATTTGGTGTGTGTCTTTATAGACATTTCATTTATATATTTAAAGAATAGATCACATTGTAAATACTATTATTAGCACTGAAAATCATGTGTGTGTGTGTATATATATATATATATATATATAGGAACATTTAAATAAATTATGTTTCCTTAAATTAAAAATATTGCTTTAACTTTTTTATTATTTATTATAAACATATTCATTATTACAATGGTGATTTTTCTTTATGCCCTTTACCCAACCTATCCCTCCCCAAAACCCCACCCTGTCTCCCCCCATCTCTATTATCCTTAGGTTTGTTTTCCCCTTCTATAATTTCAATGTATTGTTTTGGTCTTTCCTCCCTCCCTCCCTCCCTCCCTCCCTCCTTCCTTCCTTCCTTCCTAGCACCCAGTTATGAGTGAGAACATACAAAGAAATGGAAATCATCATGTCAATGGCACACCTTCACTCCCATGTTCATTACAGCTCTACTTACGATAGGCAAGATATGGAACCAACCTTAGTGTTCATTGACAGACAACTGGATAAGGAAACTATGGTGTATATATATATATATAATGTGTAGAGTTAGGGCTGGGTCTGGAGCCCACAGACCCCTCAAGCCCATTGTCCAAACTGGGTCACAAACCTTTCACATGCAGGTCTACGAGCTAGGTAACAGGAAAATGGTCCTTGGAGCCTTGGTTAAAGAAATAATAGTCTTTATTCAGCACACAGATGTCTAAGAACCAGGCAGTCTCAAGAGAAACTCAGAAACTCAACTGCTACTGGAAAAGTCCAAAGAAAAACTGAGCAGCTGCTCGCAAAGTAAACATGGCCTATTTTTAGATGTGAGCTCTACCAGCCAGCCACTGCTTCACAAACTGAAGAACACAAGAATAGCAATAAACTAAAAAGATACATTGGTGCAGCATGAACACTAACTCCACCCCCACACAAGTTGTTTACAAGGAATGTGCTGCACCACCCCCAACTAGACCTGAGGCAAAAGGGCCTGACTAAACTGCACTATTTTCCTCACACCATGGAATACTACTCAGCCATAAAAAAGAATGAAATTCTGCCATTTGCAGCAAAATGGATGAGTCTGGAGAAAAACAATTTTTTTAATTATTTTTTTTTAAAATTTGGACTAGTGCTTCTTCTAATAATTATTGATAGGATATAGATTAAAATTTTTAAAGTACAGATGGAAAATTGTAAACATGGAGAAATCTTTGTGTATACATTTTAAGCAATATCTAATTGTCAGAACAGTGGTTGGTATGAGATGAGTTTTTAAACATTATTTTAAAGAGGAGATCTTCAATGTATTTTTCTTTGTTGGAAACTGAATGGTTCTTTTTCTGTGCCTGGTGCAAGAAGAAAGGACACTAAATTTAAAAAATGAGGGGACTTCAAAAAGTACAGCAATTTCTCCTACACCCTCTGTCCACCCCTCACACGCACAGCCTCCCTCGTTATTTATATCCCCCACCAAAGTGGTGCCTTTGTTACAAAAGATGTACCTCCATTAACACATCATTGTCACCCAGAGTCCACAGTTTACATTAGGGTTCACTGTTGTGCATTCTATGTGTTTGAACAAATGCATAAGTGACATGTATCCACCATGATAATAGTATAATAGTATCATGCAGAGAAGTTTCACTGCCCTTGAAATCCTCTGTGTTCCACCTATTCATCCTTCCCTCCCCTCTAACTCCAGGCAACCACTGATCTTTTTACTGTCTCTGTAGTTTTGTCTTTTCCAGAATATCATATAATTAGAATCATACAATTGGGAGCCTTTTCAGAGTGACTTTTCTCACTTAGTAATAAGCATTTAAATTTCCTCTGTCTTTTCTTGGCTTGATAGCTCATCTCTTTTTCGAACTAAGTAATATCCCATTGTCTGGATGGACCACAGTTTATTAAATTCATTCACCTGCTGGAGGACATCATGGTTGTTTACAAGATTTGGCAATTATGAATAAAGTTGTTATAAACATTTTTCTGCAGGTTTTTGTGTGGACCTAAGTTTTCAATTCCTTTGGGTTGACAGCAAGAAGCACGATTGCTGGATTGTTTGGTAAGAATATGTTTAGTTTTGTAAGAATCCACCAAACTATCTTCCAAAGTGGCTGTATCATTTTGCATTCCTACCAGCAAAGGATGTGAATTTCTGCTGCTCCAAATCCTTGGCAAAATTTGGTGTTGTCTGTGTTCTGGATTTTAGCTATTCTAACAGGTATAGAGTGACATCTCACTGTTGTTTTAATTTATATTCCTCTGATGACATATTTGGTTTTCTTTTTCTATTATACTAGGTAGAAACTTAGAATAATGATTTTAGAGATTCATTTTTTTCTAATATATGTACTCAATGCTCTAAATTTCCCTCTAAGCACTGCCTTCACTGAATCTCACAAAGTTTAATAAGTTGTATTTCCATTTTCAATTGGTTAAAAATATGTTTTAATTTCTCTTGAGATATCTTCTTTTACCCATGTGTTGTTTAGAAGAATGTGGTTAATCTCCGAGTATTTTCAAATTTTCAAGCTTTCTTTTATTGTTGATTTCTAGCTTAATTCCTTTGTGGTCTGAAAGCAGATATTATATGGTCTTTGTTCTTTTAAAATTGTTAAGGTGTATCTTGTGGCTCAGAATGTGGCCAATCTTGGACAATTCTCCACACTCTTTGAGAAGACTGTGCATCTTGCAGTTATTGGATGAAGTAGTCTATGCAAGTACATTATACCCAGTTGATTGATGCTTTTGTTGTGTTCAGCTATGTCATTACTTCTTTTCTGTGGGCTGGCTCTGTCTATTTTTGATAGAGGAGTGTTGAAGTCTCCAACAATAATAGTGGATTCATCTTTTTCTCTTTGCAGTTCTATCAGATGTTGCCTCATGTATTTTGATGCTCTGATGTTAAGCACATACACGTTAAGAATTGTTATGACTTCTTGGAGAATTGATCCCTTTATGATTATGTAATGTTTCTTTTTATTCTTAATAATTTTTCTTGCTCCAAGACCTTGCTCCAAGGTCTGCTCTGTCTGAAATTAATATAGCCACTCCCACTTTCTTTTTATTAGTGTTAGCATGATATATCTTCCCATCCATTACATTTAATCTCTCTCTCTATATATATAGCTTTATATTTAAGGTGAATTTCTTGCAGAAAACAGATACTTTTCTCTTGTTTTTTGTTTTGTTTTGTTTTCTAATCCACTGGCAGTCTTTCTTTTAATTGGTGTATTTAGACCATTGCTGTTAAAAGTTATTATTGATATAGTTGGATTAATAAATATCATGTTTGTTATTCTTTTCTACTTATTGCCTTTGTACTTTGCTATTTAATTATTTGACTTCTTAGCTGTCCTTTTTGATTTTAATTGAGCATTTTACCTGATTCCATTTTCTCTCCTTCATTAGTATATCAATCATAATTTTTGTAACTGTCTTTTGGTGGTTTCCACAGATTTTGCAACATACACTTACAAATAATTCAAGTCCACTTTCAAATAACACTATACCATTTCATGTGTAGTGCAAGTAGCTTATAACAACAAAATAGTATAATTTCTTCCTCTGATCCCTTGTATTATTGCTGTCATTCATTTCACCTACACATAAACTATAACTGAATACATTGTTACTATTATTATTTTAAACAATCTGTTGTCTGTTAGATAAATTAAGAACAATAAAAATAAGTTTTTATATTACCTTTGCTTATTCCTTCTCTAATGCTCTTCCTTTCTTTACATAGATCTTCTTTTAAGATTTTTCTGAGATTATTCTGCTTTCTAAGATCATTCTGTTTATGTTCTTTGAGCTTTCTGGATCTGTGATTTGGTTTCTGACATTAATTTGGAGAAATTCTTAGTCATTATTGCTTCAAATATTGCTCATGTTTCTTTCTCTTTTTCTTCTGCTTCTTGTATTCCCATTACATGTATACCTACAGTTCTTAGACATTCTATTTTATTTTCAGCCCCTTTCTCTTAGGTTTTCAGTTTTGAAAGTTTCTATTTAGATACTCTGAAGCTCAGAAATCTTTTTCAGCCATGTGCAATATACAAATGAGCTCATCAAAGGTATTTTCCATTTCAGTTACAGTATTTTTTAACTCTAGCATTTCTTTTTGGTTCTTTCTTAGAATTTCCATCATGCTGGTTACATTGCCCATCTGTTTTTGTATGTTTTCTACTTTTACCATTAGGTCACTTAGCATATTAATCACAATTTCTTTATATTCATGGTCTGATAATTCCAACAACCTGCCAAATCAGGGTCTGGTTTTAATGCTTGTCCTGTCTTTTATAACTTTGTATTGTTGTAGTTCTTTTTAGTATGCCTTGTAATTTTTTTTTTTTGGGGGGGGGTGGAAGTTGAACATGTTGTGCTGGCTAAAAGGAACTGTACTAAAATAGCCTTCAGTAAATTAGTGGTAAGGTGTGGGGAGAAAGAAAGCATCCTATAATCCTGTGATTAGGTCTCAGTCTTTTGGTGAGCCTGTGCCCCTATGCTGTGAGCTTCATCAGTGCTTCTGAGGTTTTCTTCCCTTTATGTGGAACAGGATGGCTAGACCTGGCTAAAGTTGAGTATTTCCCTTCCCCCAGGTCCGTTAGGCTCCCATAATATCTGAGCAGGTTGGACTCTGATTACTTTCTTCTTAAGGCAGGACTTTTTAAGAACAGACTGTTCTGGTGTATTTCAAAGTCGTTTCTTTTCCATTTACCTGACAGATGCATAAGGAGATTTTTCTCTGTTATTCTCTGTGAGAACCTGTCAAGCTCCCCCACCATGACTGGGTTTCCCTGGATATTTGTTTCTCGGAATTGTTCTCATTAAGTCTCCAGCAATTCATCAGTTACAGTTCAGGTTTCCCTACCCCCGCACTAATTTCCATGGAGTATTCTGCTCTGGTAAGTTGTGATTCTCTGTATCCATCCATCCGTCTCTCCAATTTTGGGCGCAACAGTTTGCCCTGTGACCACACTTTTCTTATGGATCTAATAAGAGTTGTTGATTTTTCAGTCTGTTCAGTTTTTTACTTTGTTAGAACAGCTTGGCAACTTCCAAGCTTCTTACTAAAAACCAGAAGTGTTAAGGTTGTTGTTTCTTTAATTTCTTCTTTAAAACTATTTTTCTGGGGCCAGCCTGTGGCTCACTTGGGACAGTGTGGTGATGATAACACCAAGGCCATGGGTTCGGATCTCTATATAGGGATGGCTAGTTAGCTCACTTGGGAGAGCGTGGTGCTGACAACACCAAGTCAAGGGTTAAGATCCCCTTACTGGTCATCTTTAAAAAAAAAAACAAACAAACTATTTTTCTGGCCTAATGTGTTATTATTTTTAAAACTTCCATGAACTCTTGAAGGAAGTTTTAACTTATTTTGGGTTTTCAAAGATTGAAATATAATATTGTTAAATATCTATTAACTATTTTGTTTAGATTTTATATATCCTAACTAAATTTTGTCCATTTGATCTCATAATCTGTTTGATTATGAGATTGCCATGTTATTAGAGAATATTAATGTCTGTTTTTCCTAGCATCTCCTAACAATTCTGATTATGAAGGCTCTTGATGTTTTATTCTGTACATGAATATTTACCAGTAGGATTCCATTTATTGATATAATCAATATGTTTGATATCAGTTTTATATATCATTAAGTTATATATATTCAAGTCCTTTGTTGCTGTTGTTGTTAGGGAGATTATTATTTTTTCTCTCCTTTTTAATTTGTTTTTGTTAATTTGGACAGTTTGTGTTATTATTCTACAAACTACTCTTACACTAATACCTTAATATGTTACACTTAATCACCTTTATTTTGGTTTCTCATTATTATTATCATTGTTATAATACTGTTATTGTTTAGATCCCTATTAAGAGCAATATTGAAATTAGTTAGTTATCTTTTTTCCTCTCCCTTTTATCTCCTTCAGCATCTGATTTGAAATAATTCCTCTTTAATTTCAATTATACATATGGTGCACACAGTAATCCCACTTTCCTTTTTACATGCAATCCGAATTCTTCTCTCTTTAAAAAATATTTACCACTCATTGAAATCTTAATTTTTTTTAAACGAATTAATAAATTAAATGGAGAGTGCAACATTTACTTGAATGGTTAGGAATGCATAGCAGAAAAGTGGCATACTGATCTATGAAGAAAGCTATCATATTTAAGCAATCAATAGTTTCAAGATCTATGTATTCATCTTTGTTTTCAAAA
Organism: Galeopterus variegatus; assembly: GCF_000696425.1. Lineage (NCBI taxonomy): Eukaryota > Metazoa > Chordata > Mammalia > Dermoptera > Cynocephalidae > Galeopterus > Galeopterus variegatus. Next base: position 73,503 of record NW_007730436.1, read on the forward strand.
TGAATATTTCTTCAAGTTCATGGTCTTATTTAAACTTGATTATTTTTAGCACTTAGTGTTGAAGTGTTTATGTCTTTTGGAAGTCATTGCAAAACACCAATAAATACAATTCTCAATTGAAAAAGAATGTAATATAGCATTCAATAGATAGACAAAGGAGGGGGCATAAAACTGTACTTAGCACCCATTTCTTCAGATCCCAGCTCTTACAGGCAGTGGGTTTTGACTGTTGGTAGAATTCCTAACATGAAGACACTCCTGATGACCCCAGGGAAGATTGCATCATCAAATTGCCCATGAGCTATTTTTGTCCATTATGATAATAGTAATACAATTCAAGTTAAAAGTTAAAAGACCATTTTCTCCACTTTGCGTTCTTAGTATTTATCATTCTCCATAAGGTATTTTATAACAAGATTGAATAAAAATATTTTAAGGTAGTCATTGACATATCAAATTTTCACTTTAGTGCATTTAGTATAATCATGACCTAAACCCTGTAAGTGGGAATAATGATCTTCACTTTGCACAAAAGGAAACTGTGCCATGGTGACAATGACTTGAAATAACACAGCTAGTAACTGGCAGAGCTAGGATGCAAACCAAGTGCTTCGGATTACAAATAAGCGTTTTACCACAAAATAATGAATTCAGCAGTTATTTTTGTTAGTTTTCCAAATATTCAATTTCTCTCTTCTTTGTTGTTATCTGATATTATTTTACTTTTTAGTGAAGATTTAACTTTACCTCTGTGCAGCAAATATGACCAAGAACAGCTAGTTTTTTGTGTGTGCTCAAAACATAGTGTAGCGAAGTCACTAGGTCAAAAGGTAGAAAAATCTGATTGTGTAATATACTATTTACTCAGTAAAACATTTGAAACCATAACTCAAAGTGGCTTTAAAAGAAATTTTGATCAAAATTTTTAAATTATTGATGTATAATAACACTGTTGAATGCATTTCCCTTATTTTAGAGCTTTGAAAAAAAAGTTGAATCTAGAACATTAGGTGTTAATAGCAAGACAAAAGGTGTATTTTAGAGAAAATTAAAGAAACATTGTTATGATATTTATTATTATAATTACTCATTTGTCATTGATTTTCTTCCCAAAATCCTTTACATAAAGTTACAATTTATGCTATATATTTTTCTCAGTATGTTCTAGTGCCCAGTGCAAAAACTAAGGATTAATCCTACACTACTCCACTAAAATGTTTTGATTCTGAAAGCAAAGCATGGCTTTCCGCCAGGTAATATGTACATACTTGTTGAGTCTGTTCTGAACAAATCAATAGAAAGTTACATTTCTTGGCAATATTTGTTCTATCGATTTTTACACTGTGGTGATAACTCAATTACCAGGAAAGAAGGTTATTTTATTTTGGAGTCATGTCAATGTTATGCAAGCCAAATTAGAGGGTTTTCACTCTTCAGGTAATGTAAATATATTTTAGGCTGCAAGCTTCAAAACAGCCTTGTCATATTTCAATTAGATGAAAATGTCCACTCGATAATTTGTTTCAGACCCTATTTGCACTTCATGCTGCTTGGAATGCTAGAAATAAATGCAGTGGAAGGCTGTGGTGCCTTCTGTGGGCTTTTCTGAAGATTAGACACAATCAAGTTTCTAAAGGATTTCTAATAACCTGCTTACAGGGGCATTATGTGGTTTCTACACGGACCTTGTAGTCAGGAATCAGAATGAGGACTAGCAATCCTGCCCTTGCAGGAAAGATTGAATCCATTTAAGGACATGCACTGGCATGTGGGGAGAATTTTGAGGAGCATAAAATAGCTTTCAGAAATGACATTTGTACACAAAGTGCATGCGCAACATGATGTGGTATGGTTGATCTCCTCTCAGTCATAAAAATGGTGAACACCAAGCAGGTTGGAGCAGCCAGTCATGATCTCCTCCCTGCCCCAGAAAAAAATGGAATTATCATGAAATAGTGTAAAATACAATCTTACTGCTACTACTTAGTAGTTGGGGTCTCTATACTAGCTATTCAAAAATTGTATCAAATAGACCTTTGTTTAATTACCAAGTCCAAACAACTGTCTTGACAGAAAACCTGTACACGTAGCTAAGGTGATTATTTATTTTTCTTTAAGTTTATTTTCCCCAGACAGCAGCTGCAATATGCATAAGGTGTCATTACTGGGCCACCATATCCTCTAGAAGAGTTGACCAATCCTCATCTCTAAAGGCTCTGGGGTGCAGGGCTGCAATTGCATTGACCACTAGATGGCAATATTTCCATGTTAGGGAGACAAAATTTATAATCCAGATCTTCCAGACTCTGGAAAGGCAAAATCTTCAGGATTTTTTTTTTTTTTTTTTTTTTTTTTTTTTTTTTTTGTGTCCGGCAATGGATCGCAACCCTCAGTGTCGCGCCCGTACCAGACCGGGACCGGCAACGGGATCGCAACCCTCGGTGCTGCACCCGCACCTCGCTCAGCCAGCGAGCGGGAACCGGTCTGTATGTGGGATCCGAACCCTCGGCGGGAGCACCACCAAGCCGGCCCTTCAGGATTTCCTTATCAAAAATAGATGGTTGGTTGACAGATGGATGAACAGATAGAAAAATACATAAACAAAATGTTTTATTTTTTAATAGTACCCAATGATTATAAAGATTACAATGCTTTGTACAAATGCTACATTTAGTTTATTAGTAATCCTTAGCATATTCGAACTGCTTCAGGGGCACTATTTGCTTTGCTTCTCGTCTCTTTTTACAGATTCTGCTCAAAACCACCTCTACAAATGGTGGGTCCACCTGCTGGTTCTCTTACTAGCTAGTATACCAGTTCTGAGAGGATCAAAAGTATTTTTCTCTATTACGGTATATATGTTGGTGTTTTAGCACTCTTTTATTTGAAAAATCAGCAAATGGTATTTCCCTAACTTCCTTGAGTGCATATTTTCCAATGAAATAATCTTTTTGTCTGTGCAATTTATCTAGGCTGGTCTCCAAACTCACAGTCAATAAAAGGCCTGTAACAATTGGCTTCTCACTGCTGACTTCCTCAGACTTTGAAATGCATTCCAAACTGGAAAAATCTCTCTAAAATAGGCTAAGGAAAATGTCATCGCTCAGAACCCAAAATTTTGAGCCATATGTATTTTTAATTGAAATCCTTATGTTTCAGGAATCTTATAGATCATAGACAGAAAAATGCCTTCATTTCCCAGATTAGAAAAAAAAAAAATAACTGGCAGATTAAGCTACTTAATTAAAAACATAGAGCTGATGATGAGAACTTCTAGTTGGAGAAATCTTTTTTTTTTTTTTAACTCTAGTAAATTTTATAGCGTCTAGTCTTAATGGTAATCTATCAAATATTTTATAAAATAATTGATTAGCAAACAATTATAATATATTTCAATAATCAAAAAAGTATTTATATATGTACTTAAAACAGGTATGTATTCTTCACTCAGGATCAGGAATGACTATTATAAGCTATTTGATTTAATATTTCCCAATTATAAAAAATAAAAATGGTTTTCTTTTTGAAAATGTCACTTTGATTTTCATATAAAACTAAATTACATTTTGCATTTCAGTATAAATCTCAAATATTGAATCAAAGTTACTAAATTGTTTGCCTATCACGATGCCACAGATACACAGAAGCATCATTTACACCTTTTTAAAATTGAAACATAACTGATTATATATGTTTATGGAGTACAGAGTTGACTACCAGTATTTGTGTACATTATGTGATACTCAAATCAATATTTTAGCATGTTCATCATTACAAACCATAATTATTCTTTGTGTCCCTTACCCAATTACTCCCTAACCCCTTTCCCACCTCTAGTAACTATAGGCCTGATCTCTCCTTGTGAAAGGCCAACATTTTTTTGTGGTCTTTCCTTCTTTCTTTCTTTCTTAGCTCCCATGTATGAGTGAGGACATGTGATATTTCTCTTTCTGTGCCTGGCTTATTTCATTAACATAATTTTCTTTAAGTTCATCCATGTTGCTGCGAATGGCAGAATTTCATTCTTTTTATGGCCAAGTAGTATTCCATGGTGTATATATATCACATTTTCTTTTTCCAGTCATCCATTGATGGACGTTTAAGTTAGTTCAATATCTTGGCTATTGTAAATAGAGCTGAGATGAATATGGGAGTGCAGGTATTCTTCCAAGATGATGATTTCCATTCCATTGGGGATACAGCCTACAGTGGGATTGCTGGTTTATATGGCAATTCTATCTGTAGTTGTTTGAGAAACCTCCATACCATTGTCCTTAATGGCTGAACTAATTTACAGTCCCACCAACAGTATAAAAGAGTCCCTTTTCTCCATATTTTTGCCAGCCTCCCCAGCATTTATTTCCATTTTTTTTTGATAATAGTGAGTTTAGCTGGGATGAGATGAAATCTCAGTGTGTTTGCGATTTGTATTTCCCTGATGATTAGTGATATTGAGCATTAGTGATATTGAGCAATGTCTGTTGGCCATTTGTATATCATCCTTTGAGAAATGGCTATTCAGCTCCTTTGCCCATTTTTTAATTGGATTATTAATTTTTATACAAAATTAATGAGTTCTGTGTGTGTATGTGTGTGTATGTGTAAGTGTGTGTGTGTGTTCCTAAAATATGTGAGCCAATCACAAAGCTCATAAATTAAAACAATCTACTCCAGAGAAATAATTTTATCATTTTTGTTCTTTCTTGATGAAGGTCTATTTATGCTTTCTTGCACAAAGTGCCTAGATGCTTAAGTTCCCATGGTAGGTGTGCTTAAGCATTTTGAATACACAATAGACAGAAAAGACATTGAAACAACAAAAACAGAATTGAAATGAGAGCAAGCAACATAAAGCCAGTTCATCAATATCATATTTGAACTCAAAATTTCACATCTATTTCTTCTCACAAATATTCTGCTTTTTTCATATTTAAAGACTTATATACACAGCAAAGCAAACTAGAAGAATTTGATATTTGTTACCTTAACATATTTCAATAATCATATATATATATATATTTTTAAACATATTTTTATACCTTAACATTTTTTATTAGTGAGAAAAAGTGCACCTGGAGAATTTTGTTGCTTCTAATAGCTATTTTTATATGGCAGAATTTACCTTTTTAATTTATATTTGTAAATTTATTTTCTACTAAAAAGTGCCAAAAATGAAAAATAAATGAGGTTTACAAGATTTTAAAAAGTAGGCTAAATTAAAATTCATCACAAACAGATTTTTAAAAGTTAAAGGTTTTAGGATTTATAAGTAACAATTTAACTCAGATCTTAAATATTCCTGTATAAAGATGGAATATTACTGAGGAAAAAAATCAGTTTTTAATCAGAAACCAGGCAAACAAGAACATCCGGCCAGGATGCTGTTTGCTCTGTAGTTTCTGTTTTATCCTCAGCACAGGCAACCCATCATTCTTCTAAAGTCTCCATGTCTGGATTAAAAGTAAAGAGGATTAGAAAAATGAAAATTTTATTGCTATAATAAAGCCTCATATATCAAATACATGAGTTTGAAAAGTAAGTATATTACATTTTGAGCTGCTTTCTTAATGTGTCTAGAAAAAGTAAGAATGTTTTCTTCAAAATTAATGACAGCAAAAATTGTTACTTTGTTTTTATTTTAACTCAAAAAAGCTTAGTACATTTTCTGGAGGTAAATAACTATTAGTATGTTTCAACTGAATGAAGCTCAAAGGAACTATATGGTATAGTCATGAGCCTCATGACCACATTTTGGTCAATGACAAACCACATGTAAGACGGTGGTGCAAGCAACAGACACCATCTAGATTTGTGTAAGTACACTCTAGGATGCTTGGGAGATAGGAGGTGCTCAGTTTACCTGGGCTTGGGCTATAGGACACACCTCTGGGTTTCAAGCCATTCCCAAGGTCTCAGGCTCCTCCCCTAGGGTCTCCCTTAGAGGAAAGTTACTGCTGCCAGTCAGACCTCATTTCAGCACCCACAGGGGAAAATGAGACCACAAGACGCCGGCTTATGCAAATCCAGTAGCTGGGCATGCTCAGTAGAGAAGAGTTATGTAACTGTGGCAGCTGAATGACCTTCCACTTGGGGTGTTAAAGAACATGGAATATTCTTGAATGTGTTCGGTGCCTATTACAGGCTTTTACCAATTAACATGCTCCAAGAAGAGACCAACTGAGCATGTGCAAGACTATGTTACATAACCGGGAACCACCCCCCCTTAACTGAATATTC
>NW_007730436.1:80280-86221 GCF_000696425.1 Galeopterus variegatus
CCCCCCTTAACTGAATATTCATTTGATAGCAAAAGTATAACAGCTGAATCCCAGCAGAAGTTGGGGCTTTTGCTCACTGTCTCAGAGCCAGCTCTGCCTGTGGAGTGTGTGTTTCTTTCTTTTTGTATCAGACTTATTTTGAACAAGCAGCTGCTCACTCTCTTGAGCCAGCCTGCATTCTATATTGAACTATAAGTATGTATTTCTTACTTTTATGTTAAACTTGGGGTGGGTCCTGCTCAGTCTCTGGAGCTATGCCACACTTTCTCAGTGAAATCTGTGTCTCTTATTCATTATATTAAACCTGTTCTCACTTTCTACTGTGAATCTGCTCTTGAATTCTTTCCTCTGGCAGAGTCAAGAACCTGGTAAGAGGATGGGGTGGGTCGAAGCTGACTACTAGGACACCCAGACTCTTCTTCTGGCATCATTTGTACAACCACAAAATCGCCTAATGACATTTCTCAGAACATATCTCCATTGTTAAGTGACACCTGACGGTAATTTGGCCAAAATTTTGTGACCAAAGAACAAATGACAGTAATAGCAAAAACTAATCAGTGGCCTACTGTGGGCTACATAAAGCCTTGTATGAATTTGTTTGTTTAATAGGCAAGATAGTTTGGCTAGCACAAGAAGACAGAGGAGAGTTTCTATTTATAGAGGTCAGAATACACAGATCATCATAATCAGGTGTGTGAGAACAAGAACATACAGGGTTGGGGACTTCCTGGAAGGACCACAAAAGCAGGGAAGAGAGCAGAAAGACAGTTGCATTGTAGGGATGGGCTAGGAGCTAAGACATAATTATCTAATGTGTGTTTTTAAGAGACACCTACATATAAGTCATCGTTCTTTGTTTTGTTTCTTCAGGCAGATGTTTTTTCTTTCTACATTTTCACTGGCAATTTTGGTGAGAAGCTACAGTTCAAGTATTATTGTAACCTGCAAACAGTGACCATTACCAGTCTCTACACCACCATGAAAAATATAGGTGGAGGGGTGTAGTTTTGTAATACAGTTTAATCAATTATTTTTTTTTATTGTAAAAGTTGTTTTAGTATCTCCTATATTCATATTGCTCAAAACTCTAGATGATACTAATAAGAGATGTCTTGAGCTGTTTCCCTTCTACACATGACTCTGTCCTTAGTTCTCTCAAATGGCTTTTTTTTTTTTTTGCTTCATTCCAGCATTACTTTACAAAATCACAAACAAATATGAATACAGAATCTATCATCCACTTCTGCTAAACAAAATATGATAGACCACGTAAATGGGTCTGTACCTTGACATACAGATCTACCAAAATACAAGGTACTTCAAAAAGTTCATGGAAAAATTGAATTAAAAGGTAATATGAATCTTTCCATGAACTTTCTGAAGACCCTTTGTAGTGGATTGAATTATGTCCCCCAAAAACTCCCTGAAGCTTGAGTTGTGTCCCCCAAGTTTTATGTATTAGGAACTTAGCTCTCACTGTGACTGGTAAGAGGGTGGGAAATCCTATCATGGTAATTGTAAGGTGGGGCCTTGAGGAAGTTATTGGGTTGTAAGACTGTGCACTAGTGAATGGATAAGAAATTGTGGTCAGGGGAGTGGTTCTGAGAGGTTTAAAAGAAGAGGAGAGTCTGTCTCGCTCTCTCTGCTCTCTCTGCTTCCACCATCTTGCAATGTGAGACCCCTGAGTCACTGTCACAACCACCAGATGGACTTTGGTCTTCCAAGCCTCAGAAACTGTAAGAAATAAATGTCACTTTCTTTATAAATCACCCAGGTTCAGGTGTTCTATTATAGCAACACAAAATGGACTAATACACCCTTCATATTTAAAATGTATCGACATGTATGCAATAGTGGTTAATGAATTAATGTGAGGGCATTTTATTAGTACTTTACATTGTGCCTAAACTTTTGAAAATTTTATTTGAAAATTTCAGGTAAATTTTCTTTTGATAAAATTCCTACTGATCCTATACTTTGGCAAAATGGGAAATATGTAATATTTTTTATACAAAATGATTCAGTGAATGTGTGAATGAAGCTTCAAGATGAGGACCCTAACTTTAAAGTTGAAACTTTAATCACTTTAATTATAAGCACACACATTTTATGTTTTAAGTTTTCTATGGCTGACGTTACTCAACACAGCTTTGGTAGTGCATCTCTAATGCCTTGCCTAATACTTTCCTTTCAATTTCAAGCAGAGGTATGCCCATTATAGAACACAAAATATGTCTTCATTCATCATTTCTCATGCAAAATCTTACATATGGTAAGACTATATTCAGTAAAAAAATGTCTATGTTGGAATAAATAAATTGATTTTGTTGAGGCAAGTGATATTAAGCAATTATGTTCATAATTAGTATATATTTGTATGTAGATTTTTTATGCTTTTAATATACTAAATACATTTTATGTGATTTGTAATAAACATCAATAAATGTGAATGTGCAGATTAATGGATTATAAACATGTACAGCTTAATGAATTGTAAAACAAATATCCATAGACCCACAGATCAAGACGTAAACAAAAGCAGTGAAAACCTCCCAAATGCCTCACCTTCCTGTAAGGATAATAGAAAGTTTAGTCAAGCTTCCTTACCTTTTATCAGGCAGGACATGACTCAGCACATTTTAGCATGTACACTGTGAACTAGTTATATAAGAGTAGTGTAACTATGCATGTGTGCTTATGTAATGTTTAGCTTGCTGCCATTATTGTGTACTTTTTGTAAAAAGGCAACTGCTATGGACCGCTGGCTGGAAGAAGCAGGGGTACAGTTTGTGTCTGGAGTAAAGCATGTCTGTTGTGTCTAAGCCGGCCAGAATCTTCTTTCAACTACCTGACTTGTGACCTGCACAGGATGGGGCATAGAGGTCTGTGACCCAGCTTGACAACTGGCATAGTCAGCAGGATGAGCAGGTAAGGGAGCCATGAGCCCTTAGGGAGAGGGAGGTTATGTGGCTGCCCTTGAACATGTGGTATCCAGTGGCAGTGTTCCTGTGTATTTGGGCTCCATTGGAAACATGGGACCAAGTGGATGGGACCCCCGAGAGCATAGAAAAACTTTCAAGGTATTGAGCTCTACAGTGAAAGATGAGGAGTACTGGAGAGAGTCTGGCAGGATGTGCTGGCTGCTGATCACTGCACTGTGAGCCCATATGGGCCAGGCATTCATTGATGTGGCATGCAAACAAAAGGCTGACATGCTGGAGACTGTACAGCAACAGGTCATCCCCATTTCTGAAGGTGAGAATGATCATGAATCTGCAGGTGAGTTGGGAGAACCTGGGCATCTCCAGGCATGACCTGTTGACCATCAGAAAATAGAACATGAACACCCCATGGGACTGGGTATAGTACTGATAGGCAACCCACATGTGCCCCAATATACTACCTATGTCAACTATACTCAGGCAGAGTTGGTTAACTTGGGGAAACAGTTTTGCCAGACACAGGGTAAACCCCTAGATGATTGGCTCCTACAATTGTGGGATCTAGGGGTGGATGGCATAATGTGCTCTGGTATAGAGATGGAAAAGTTAGTCTCCATCACCACACACCTGTCCCTGTGTCAGTGGTTACAGAATAGCCACAGATACACAGAGGGACATGATAATCATACCCTGATGGAATGGATGAATGCAGCCATCCAGATTGTGTGCACAAATGCCAGAGAATTACCTGAAAATGTGAGTAAATGGCAAGCATTTGGTGAGCTAGTTCAAGTAATTTGGGAGCTGGGGATGTGACAGTCCATGTTTAATGTGACCACCCATGGCCCACATGATAAACATTTTACAGGTAGCATGAGAGACATGGTGTTACAAAATGCTCTGTCAGCATCCATTGGGTCACAGGTAGCCATATTCGGCCCATATATTGCTCATCCTATACATGAAGTAATGACCATAATGGCCAGGCTGGGTGAAACAAAGGAGAGGAGACAAACAAAAGGGGTCCCAAAAGTGCTAAAGACCCAGCCCCCAAGAAATAATCAGGACATTATCTCGATGGGACCAAGGAAGGTCAACCATAGGCAGATGTGGCCTGACTTGATCATGGCAGGGACTTATAAAAGAAAAATCAACCAGTAACCAAATGTGGTCCTGTTTTCCTTGTGGAAATGATTGCACCCTGAACAGTGTTATACTCGATTTTCAAAACAGGCAAATGGCAGATTATATTCAGTGAATCTGAAAGATTTACTTCCATGGAGGCTGATGGACTGTTCTCCTTCGACTAGGGAACAGGTACACATACTTGCCTTTTGGGGTCAGATGAGGACTGGAGGCCTCAAGTTGAACTGGCAATACATTGGCCTGAGACAAATGTACATTGTGTGTTAGCATTGGTGGATATCAGTGCAGAACAAAACCTGATACATGGCAACCCAGATAAGTTTCCAGGGGCCACAGTGAATGTTGATGGCTATGGAGGACAGACTATTAAAGTAAAAGCTGTGTCTTTGCCTCTGGGCATTGGACGATTGCTCCCTTGTGTATATACTTGTATGTATCCCCAATATCTGAATACATCTGGGGTACAGATATACTTTATGGTTTACACCAGATTCCAGCTGCAGATCTGGACAGGAAAGCCTGTGCTGTGAGGGCATGCTAAACATGACCCACAGGCATTACCCAAGCCCAGACATGTAGTCAATATGAAACATTATTGCCTGCTGGGAGGACATGCAGAGATAAGTGCCACTATATTGGAGTTAGAAAAGATTGGCATCATTCATCACACACATAGTCCCTTAAATGCCAGTGAAAAAACCTGATGGTACTTGGAGAATGACCGTGGACTATCAAGGACTAAACACAGTAGTTCCTCCTTTTGCGTGTGGCTATGCCTTCAGTTCATAATTTGATGAATCAGCTAGGAACTTATCATTATGTACTGGATCTTACAAATGCTGTTTTCTCTATCCCAGCCTCAGCTGAGAGCCAAGATCAATCTGCCTTCACCTGGGAAGGAAGACAATGGACTTTTTTGGTGTTGTCTTATGGCTATCTGCATAGCCCAACCATCTGTCACAGTTTAGTGGCTGGAGACCTAGCCATGTGGACTAGGCCTAGCATGGTTACAGTGTTTCATTACATTGATGATGTGTTACTAACCTCTGATTCCTTTGCAGATTTAACCAAGGCAGTTCCAATACTGCTAGGACATCTGGAACAATGTGGGTGGGCCATGAATACAGCCAAAGTGCAAGGACCTGGGCTATCTGTCAAATTCTTGGGAGTGTTCTGGTTGGGTAAGACATTAATCATCCCAGAAGCTATTATAGACAAGATACAGGCATACCTCAGCCCATGACAGTAGCTCAGCTACAGACATATTTGGGAATTTGGGGGGGTTGGAGAGCTTTTGTGCTCCACATAATCCAAATGCCATGCCCACTGTATGCACTGACAAAGAAGGGAGCTCTTGGGATTGGACTGAGGAAGTAGAATGGGCTTGTTGTGCTACAAAGAGAGCAATACAGCAAGTGCAAGCTTTACAAGCAGCTGATCACACTAGGCCTTTTGAATGAGATGTGCACATAACCCAAGAAGGATCAGGATGGGGCTTGTGGGAGAGGCCAGACCAATTCCAAACACCTAGAAAATTTTAGTCTTGGCTTTGGAAGGGCACTGACGTGCATTATTTTCTGATAGAGAAACAGCAGCTGTATATTCTGCCCTGATGGCTACTAAAGCTATCACAGGAACTTCCAAGGTCCTAGTGCGAGCAACATACTCCGTGCTCAGTTGGCTGTGCCTGTAGGCAACTGGTCCTAATACTGGTGTAGCTCAGACTCCCACTCTGTCTAAATGGGGGGCGTATATAGAACAGAGAAGCACTTTGTCAACTAGTCCTTTGTCTAATGAGTTACAAACTGTTTTAGGACCAGTACAGGTTGTGGAGGAAACTTGGGCACAAC
>NW_007730436.1:86975-97907 GCF_000696425.1 Galeopterus variegatus
ATCAGCAGTGGGTGGTAGGCCACTGACACCTTTGGGGACAAGCCATGTGGCAAGAGTTATGGGAATTAGGATAGAAAGAAGAAGTAACTCTTTTCCAGGTCTTAGGATATTTCCCCTTAGCCAGTCTGGGCAATGATGAAGCTGATGCTCCGGCTAATGTAAGATGGCTGGAGAGAGCCCCAGTGACTGACGCAGCCCAGTGGTTGCATCGAAGAATGCAGTGTGATGGCTGTAAGACCATGTGGTCAGTGGCTCATAAGTGGAACCTGCCCATAAAATGGGAGGATGTAGTAAACACATGCAGCATTTGTCCAGTATATGTTCAGAAGAGTCCACACCCCAGATGGGTGCCATATACCAAAAGGCAGATAACCCAAGGAAGGATGTCACTGACTCAATGGCAGGTGGATTTTGTGGGACAACTGCTAAAGTTAGAGAATGTCAGGTATATTTTCATAGCTGTTGATAACAGCTACTGGTCTTCTGCTTGTAGGGCCCTGTAAAGCCCCAGAACAGGTAAGCACTGTAAAGGCATTGAATAGCCTTCAGACATGTTTGGTTGACCTCTGGTAATAGAGAGAGATAATGGAACCCATTTTACTGGACATGAGATAAAGAAGTGGGCTTCCCAGTTGTCCATTCAGTGGACATAACATGTGCCATATCATCTCCAGACAGTGAGAATGATTGAACAGTACAATAGTCTTTTGAAAAAGGGATTAAGGCTGTCCGCTCAACCCACCACTCTGAAGGGGTGGCATGCTCAGTTGTGGCTGACAATCAGGGTCCTAAATGAGATACCCCACAAGGCTGGGCCCTCTACAGTGGAGGCTCTGTTGCATAGGGCTCCAGCACATATTCAATTGCAGGTTACTACTAAGGACGAGCTTCTGAAACCTGGATGTGGTAAGAATGGAAATACTCTCTTACCAGCCCCAACCTGTTTTCAAGAAGGGCAGACAGTATAATGGGAATGGCAATGGAAAATCAAAGCCCCCATGTATGCCAGGCAGGCCTAATTGGACCTTGGGGAAGAGGATTAGAAGAAGATTCACAAATATCACCTTGGGTGACAAGTACTCGGCCTTCCTGTGTAAAAGTAACGTGACCTGGAACAGAAAAATGCTCTGTCTGAGAGGGTACATTTGTACTGTCATTGTGGCCAATTATGAGTTCTCCTATACCGTTAAAAGTAGAATCTACAGATTCAACAGTGTTAGCAGATAAATTGTGGTATCATAAACCAGGTAAGACACCTGTTTCCACAGCCATTCTCTCTCAGGATGGTAAGCTGGCATGTATACTGCCAGAAGGATAAGAGCTCCCTCTATTGCTGCCAATAACCCTTTTGTCTTTTCACCCATAGTCTTGTGACTGCCAACACCAAAGTTGATTGGGCACACACATATGCTCATGTGGCAAATGTGTCTTCTTGCTGGATGTGCACTGAGTTTCCTACTAGTGTGGCTGCAGGATTCCCATGGAAAATCATCCCAATGATGACTGCTATCTCAACCTGATTTGAAGAGAATTTTACCCATGACTCTATCATCTGGCATATGACTAAACACCACATGTAGAGGAAGTGAATGCTCACCTAAATTCTAGTAGGCCTTGGGAAGGAATATAGTGTATGGGATGGTCTTTCATGGTTAGTAGCTAAAAAAGTGGAGTTACAGGGACAGACTGCTAGGTGCATTGAATGTACCATAGGTACAATAGTTATGGGCTGGACTCCCAGTCTTCAATGTCAAGAGATAAAATATGATGCTATCCATAGATCAAATATTGCAGTAATACCAGTACCACAAAGAACATTGTGGGTATGTGGAAGCTATGGAAGGCCCTACATCCCATGAAACTGGACAGGCAGGTACACCTGTGGTACAACTTACCTGCTGGCCTCTAACTGGGATACTGTTAAAGCTAGGTACCAAGTAAAATGTACCCCTGTTGGTATTATCCTTTGGCTTTATTTGTGGCACAAAGAGATCCTTTAGTGTCTGAATGGCAAATAAGCACATTAGCTGATCATGTTGCTAGAGCTTTGAATCAAACATCATTGTGGAGTATGCATAAAGCAAATGTACTTCACAGGGCCTGGTTTTCCAAAGCCTTGCAGTTTCAAATATTGACCTTGCAAAGGACAGGAAATTTTCCCCAGGCAATAGTCTCTGTTGTAGGATAAAGAATTGTAACACAGCAAGGTTGCATGCTCAAAGACAGACAGGTTACTGATTGATATGTAAAGATACTGGGAAATTGCTGTAAGAAGAGACTGTTTGCTAAAATCAAGCTTTTGCTAGTGGATTGACTTAATTGCATTATAGAATGTCACCTTGCTTGTCTTACTGAATGTTACCAGCCATATTGTCAAACTTGTTAAACTGTACTTAGAAAAAAACCCACCTGTGTTCTCTTCCTGTAACTTCCTAGTCTGGAATATAAATGCGGGAAGAGAGCCCCAATTCATGGTTAATTTCCCAGATGGAAGTAATACCTTGCTCTTGAGGGTTCTGGGAGATTAACTCCATTTGGGGGCTTCTCGCTGCTCAGAAGAGATGGGCTTTGAGTAATCTTTGGCGGCTCCATCACCCAGGGGAAAAGGGGTGACAAATCCATGGGAGGCAAAGCAACATATCATGCCTTAACTCTTCTAGATCAAGAATTGCATCAGATTGGAAAGATGGTTTACAAAGCCAAATGGCATTGGATATGATAATGGCCTCTCAGGGTGGAGTGTGTGCTCTACTTGGAACAGAATGTTGTGTGTATGTCACTGACTATCATCATAATGTTATTGAGGCTTTGCATCAATTAACCAGTGAGATTCATGCTGTTTGAAAAATGACTGGAAACCCCCTCCAGGAATGGGGGCTAATATGTAATCTTCCTGGAGGTGGACATTAGCCATGCCGGGAGGGAGCACCTGTGTTCTAGTAGCATGCTTTTGTTGCTATGGCTTATGGATACTGGGGTCATCCATCCTCACTGAGGTAACATCACAGAAGATATCAGATGTTTAGATTGTATGGTGAGGGACCCTGAAGGGGTGGATTGTAAAGAAAATAGAAACAGTTTAGTTAGGCTTCCTTACCTTTTATCAGGCAGGACATGATTCAGCACATTTCAGCACATATGTTGTGAACTACTTTTATAAGAGTAGTGTAACTGTACATGCTCACTTATGTAATGTTTGGCTTTCTGTCATTATTGTGCACTTTTTGTATAAAAGGCAACTGCTGTGGACTGCTGGCTGGCAGAAGTGGGGCAGAATTTGTGTCTGGAATAAAGCATGTCTGTTGTGCCTAAGGCTGCCAGAATCTTCTTTCAACTACCTGACTCGCAACCTGCACAGGATGGGGCAGAGTGGTCTCTGTAATTTACCATTTTTTTGACATTAATTACCACATTTCTTGATTTTTTTCCCTAGTATTTATGCTTGATTAATTCTCCCTACTAATACAGTTTTTTAAAAAATTATAGACTTCATTTTGTAGAGCCACTTTAGATTCACAGCAAAATTTAGTGGAAAGTACATAGTTCCCATGTACACTCTGGCCCCCACATGCATAGCCTCTCCCACTGTCAGCATCCCTCACCCAAGTACTACATTTTTTACTAAGGGGTAAAGACTAAAGCTGCTGGCAGCCAAATATCAAAAAGTAGGGTCCGACTCTTTATTGCATTAAGCCATGATTCTTTTAGAAGTCTGTTTTTGAGTTTCTAAAACTAATATGGCTTTTTAATGCATATTAGTTGTTTGCTTTTAATTTAATTCAACTGTAAGTAGAGAATTTTTTTCACAATATATTGAATACTTTGAATATGCTGATACTTCCAGTGTGGCCTTATGTGGCAAACTTTCATCAAGGTTCCAAGTGTCCTTTAAAATTATTATATCTGTTCCTATTCTTTTAATGATAGCCTGTAAATTTTAAGTATAAATATTCAACCTAACTCCTTTTCCCCCATCACTCCAAGAAAGTAACAATGCATTAATTTCGAATCTTCTCACTGCCACCGATAATGATATTTTTCTGGTGTGGTAGTGTTATCTTGTTTTTAAATGTCTTCCTTCTCCACTTTTTTCCTTTTTAAAATATTCACTTAAATAAGACAATAAATTTTTCTACTAATTTTTTTTTTTATTTCGTTGCTCAAAAATACTTCTTATATCATGACAAGGATTCTCTGCTTGGCCAAACTTTAGTCAGGCTTATGAACCTTCTCCTCGGTCCATCTGTACACTTCCTTGTGAAATCCAGTCTTAGCAAAGAACTATGCTAAGTCAGACCCCACCCACCCCCACCCCCAGTATCTGATCAGTTTCCTCATTCTCCATCATCTCCCAGCTGATGTCTAGTAACATGGACTATCTTCAGCAATAATCTTGTTAGAACCATTTAACCAGAATTCCTCTTACACCTGATGTTTCTTCCTAGTAATTTCCATCTGCTAATCCCCACCCTAATCCTTGACTATAAATTCCCACTTGGCTGTGCTGTATTCAGAGTTGAGCTCAGTGTCTCTGCCCTACTGCAAGACCCTATTGAGGTAGTCCCTATATCTATCTCAATGGTTCTGAAGAAAACCTACTGTATTGTACCTTAACATGTCACTGAATAATTTTTTTCTTTGACAATCAAATTACTTCCTTATATGTTTGATATTCTTTTAGTGAAACTTAATCATTCAGTAGTTCTTTCAAATGGCATTCATACATAAATCTCTTGGTTCTTATGCACAATTGGTTTAGGATAAGGAATACATTCTTCTCAAACTGAAGGACTCAAGACAAAGGGACAGCAAATGTTTTGAACTAATAGTGGAGTCTGCCACATTATCTCTCTGCATTGTCACATAATGCTTTGATGAAAAGTCTGTTGTTAGCCTAATTTTTCTTGTTTTAGATCTCATGTGTTTGGTTAGTTTTTGTGTGGCTGTTATGATTTTTCTTTTGATATTCATTAATGCCACCATAAATCTTTGGGAGTGTTTTTTATTGTTGTTTATCCTCTTTTAGGCTTTTTATAACTTTCAAGATCAAGACTTATTTTTCTTCATTTATCAACAATTACAATGCAGTAGATCTTAAAATATTACCTTTCCCCAAATCTTTATTTAATTCTTATGAAATATATATTAGATATACTGTTTCATCCTTTCTATGCCTTTAGATCACTTCCATGTTTTCCATATTTTTTCCATCTATATTTATTTATATTTCTGTTTTGTTTTGCTAATCACTAATGTTTTCTTTTGGCAATTTTTGTCCATGCTTAAAATCATCTATTGAACTATTAATTTCAATGATTTTATTTTTCAATACAAAGATAATTTTTCATGTCTTTCCAATAATTTTAAACTATTCTGATTTTGCATTACTGTTTTTCCTTTATAAATATATTTGAATATTTGAAGATATTTATTTTGATTTCTCATTCATAATCAGTTTGTGGGGCAGGGTTACATATTTTTTAGTCTTCTTCACAGTGGTTTATATCCTGCATAGTTGGTAATCTGTGACCAACTCACTTTCTACTACATTAGCAGCTTCTGAAAGTTCCGAGTAATCAGGCTATGGAAGAGTTCCTATACAGACACTCTTTGATTTGCAATGGGATTATATCCCAATACACCCATCATGAATTGAAAATATTGTTAAGTCCAAAATGGATTTAATGCACTTATCATGTCTAACATCATAGCTTAGCCTTGTCTACCTTAATCATTCTCAGAACATTGACATTATCCTACAGTTGGGCAACATCATCCAACACAAAACCTACTTTATAATAAAGTCTTGAATATCTCATTTAATTTATTGAACACAGCATGCTGCAAAATATTATTTGTCCACCCTCGTGAACACATGGCTGATGGGGAGCTGTGGCTCCCTGCTGCTGCCCAGCATCACTAGAGGGGATACTACCTTATATGGCTAGCCCAGAAAAATTCAAAATTCAAAATTTGAACTACAGTTTCTACTGAATGTATATCACTTTCACACCATTGTAAAGTCAAAAAATCCTAAGTCGAACCTATTGGAAGTTGGAAACCATCTGTATAGCAATGCCTCTCAGCATTTCGGCTGTACCTGCAAGAAACATGGAACCCCAACAGATCAGTGATTATTTCTTTCCCTCTCGTGGCCCTGCACATTTGACAAGTTATCCTCACTTTTAAAAGACTTAGTAGGAGCAGACTTTTGCTTTTTGTTTTCCCTCCTCTTTATTTCCTACTTCACAGACACTGAGGAGAACTTTACGATTCCCGTTTGCATAGAAATTACTCGGGTCTAGCTCCTTCAAATACCAGCCTCCAGGTGTGGCTCTCAGAACTGCAGCCCACAGCACAGAGGCCTTTCTTCAGGTCTAGAAACCCAAGAGCTGTTTTGGACTTGGACTTCTGTCCCAGCTTTGGTTTAGAATAATTATTTTGTTTTTAGCCATGGACATGTCCATCTGTGAATGTCAAGGGCTTGGCTCAAAACCCCATAAGCTTCTATTCTGTATTATCAAGTACTTATAATTTTTGATGTGTGTGAGAGACAAATGGAGAAAAGATTTCTTATAGTCTTAGTCTGCCACTTCAAAAGGATTCCTTCCCTTTTGATTTTAAGACTTAGTGATTTGTTTCTGTACTGAATCTAAATCAACATCCAGGTAATTTCCAACTAGTACCTCATGCATAACATAAAGCCTAGGGATATATTCCCTCTTACTTCATAGCCATTCATACATGGAAAAGAATCATCTCCTTTCCCACAGTTTGCTTTATGATCTTTTGCATCCGCTCTGCTTTTGACCATTCCGTTTATGTGGTAATCCTACTTTCTTACCTCTAGGTCATTTGACTTAATATTTGCCTATTGGTCTTTATTTTAAACTGATGTGACTTAAATTTATTTGGCATACATAAGTGATATAATTCCACCAAAAATCAACTGGTATAGAGAAAATGGTCTTTGCAAACAAAATAATACACCCTCAGTAACTTAAAACTACAACTGTTAATCAGACTAATAATTAGCATGATTTAAAGTTATCTCACATAATGAATACTTATAAATTTCTCTGGTTAATGAAATGAGTTATATTCGAAACCTCTATCTTTAAAAGTTCACTTTTTCCCTTTGTAGAAATTAAATTTGATTTTTGGTTTAAAATATACATAGAACATTGAAATTGGTTAACTTTCTGTCAATTTCATACATTTTCCAATGTGATTCATTTCAAAGCAAGATGTCATCTCCTGTTCACAGGAAATAATAAACACGTACAGCAATTTAATGAAATACATTATTTTCTATCATCATGTGATAGTAGCTGAATTAAGTGGTATGACCATTAAAATCATTTTCTTCATTTTCTTTTTACATATTTTTATGGTTGATACTTGTTGGGACTTGACAATTTATAGGTCAGATTAAAAATCTCAAGAAGCAGTTGACAGAAATTCAATTTGAGTTTAAAATAGTTCAAACTGAGTTTGTACATTACAAGAGCAGTATAGATTAAAAAGTTAGGGTCCAAATTTCTTTGACCTACAAAATGATTTATGCCATCACATGAATTATAAATAATAGTATTGTGAGAGAAAGACTTTATAAATCAAAGGGTGAAATAGTTTTTAATAAAATCACATTGAGATAAAATACTGTAAATGAACAAATATTTTTCACAGAGGGTACATCAAAAAGTTTACAGAAGATTGGCATTATCTTTTAATTCTATTTTTCCATGAAAGTTTTGAAGCACCCTTGCATACTCCAGAAAATATTTTTTTTTTCCTTTTTGTCTTTTTTACTGACTGGTAACGGGATCGCAACCCTCGGTGTTGTGCCCGCACTGCGCTCAACCAGGAACCGGTCTCCACATGGGATCCGAACCCTCGGAGGGAGCGTCACTGTGCTCCCAAGTGGCGCACTCTCCAGTGCGCCACCGGGCCGGCCCACTCCAGAAAATAATTTTGAAGATCATGTCTAGTTAATGGTTCACAAAAAAGTATAGAAATAGAGAGTACAGAGATAGAAGACAAGAGAGAGACAGACAAACAGGGAGACACAGAGAAAGTGAGAAGGAGACAGGGAAAGGGAGGAAAAGGGGGGGAGAAAAAAAGGGGGAAAAACATAGAGAAAGAGGGAGAAAATTATACAAAGAACAAGAAACAGGCCGGCCCGGTGGCGCACTGGAGAGCACGCCGCTTGGGAGTGCAGCGGCGCTCCCGCCGAGGGTTCGGATCCCATGTGGAGACCGGTTCCTGGTTGAGCGCGGTGTGGGCGCAACACCGAGGGTTGCAAGCCCCTTGCTGGTCCCCGGTACGGGCGCGACACCAAGGGTTGCGATCCCGTTACTGGTCAGTAAAAAAAGACAAAAAAAAAAAAAAAAAAAAAAAAAAAAAAAAAAAGAACGAGAAACATAAACTGCCTTCATTTTCCTTCAGGAAATAGAATGAGCCATCCACTAAATGTCTCCATCATCACAACACACACACTCTCTTACTCACACCCCAGGCCCCTCTACAGCCCTAATCTTCTTCATGTTTATTGCAAGTTCTGTCACTTGAATGTTGGTCTCAACACTTGCTGGAGTAGACCTCTTAACAGAAGACAAGAGGCTGTGGGTACATTTATGTGTGTTTGTTCCTTCCAAATCTGTTACTTCAGGCTTTGAAATATCTAATATCCTCTATATCTCGAATATTTTTTTTTTTGTCTTTCTCTATCTCTTTTTTCCTCCTCAATCTCTATCTTTCACCCTGTAGCTAGCTTTTCTAGTCTTTTCAACATGTCAACAAAAACCTAAATCAAATGTTTGGGTTTTGAAACTTACGATAGTATTTCATCTCCTGACTGGACCCTTTCAAATGCAGTGAATTGTAGCAGAAATGATCTCAGGAAACACAGCAAAGGATTTCCACTGTTTGCGCCCCAGTGGCAATGGGAAGTGAAAATTTCAAGCTGGCCATAGCCTCACAGTCATTTAAGGTGTTACTTGTGGCTGCTAGTCAGAGTGGCCTGTTGAAGGCATTGGGAGGCCAGGGGTCTGCGAGTTTTCCTAACTTTCAAAACTGTGGCCTGGTAGGTTTATGTACAACTACACTGGACAACTAGATACTGAAAAGGAGAGACTTTAACTTTCAGCTCAAAGCACCATCAGAACCAAAGTTTCTATGGAGGAGCTAAAGGAATTCCTTATTTATTTTAACTATATGGCAGATATGAATAAACACAAGACCCAAGTCTAATTGTATTTTGCAGAATTACAATGCAAATTGAACTCACAGAGTCTCAAGTATATCATATAAAAATGAAAACACTGTTTTACAAATGAAGAAGTTGTGGGCCATTAAGCTTTAGAATGAAGACTTTGGGTAATCTCTGACCATCTTCGGATAGGTGTGTCCTGAAATCCCTTTTGTGGCTCTCTTGCCAGTGGAAGTGCCTCTTCATTTGCTTTCTCAGGGATCAGACCTCCCCTGCTGGGAGACCCTGTGCAAACCTACCTGAACTAGCTTGCATAAATGGTCAGGGAACTGGAAAGATCAATAATATAGGACTGACCCCCAAAGAGCTCTGTGGGAAGAAAAATGGGTACAGACTTCTCAAAATGTGCATTTGTGTCTCATGCAAATATTCACCAAAGGACACCCATGCAGCGGAAGCTTTCAAAATCAGGTGAACAAGAGGAGTCCTTTGTGGATGTTTGTTAGTCGGCCTCTTAGAGTTTAGTTTGTTTTGTTTTTAACTTATTTTTTCTTGTTTAGTTAGGTAGGTATTCCTGGCATAAGAGGAACTGGGGAGCTGTCCAACTTCTGTAGCTTCTGTAATAGCATATATAATAACACAACTGCAAATTATGATTTAGTAACATAACTAGTATTTCTATTAATGATATATCTTTAATCAACTTCCCAATATTTTCAGTAGTACTTTCAGTGATTTACACAAATTTTTCATTGAGTCTTGAGTCAATTTTGGTAATATACATTCCAGGCAGAAAATTCACCAATTCGTCCAGGCTTCCAAGTTAGATAATGTAATATATCTGCAATATTAGCCTATAATATTTAATCTCATCTATGACTACAGTTACATTACATTTATATTTTTCTCACATCTAATTATGTTTTTCTGTGCTTTTGCATTATCTGTTAGTGTTTAATACTTCTCTTTTTTTAATGAGTCAAGTCATATTTATTTATACCTTTTGTTTATATTTATTTTATTTATATATATAATATATTTTATTTGTTTAAATTTATATTTATTATACACCTTTTGTTTCATACGTTATTAATTTAAATTTTTTTCTTATTTTCTACTTTGTGTTTCCCTTTGGTTTATTCAAGTGATTGCTGTTCTAATGTGTAATAACAATAGGAAAAGTCCAGTCTTTTTCTCTTCTTTTAGAACACAACCATTGACATCTAAGCATTGTTTTCTTGGTGGTATTCTGCTTTTCATTGAATTCTGCACAGCATACACTTGCAGCCTGATTTTTTTTAAATCTTTGATGTGAGGATATTTAGGAGAGTCTTAATTTCCAACAGCTAATTGTTACTGTTGCTTCATTATTATATTTGTATTACCATTAAAGTTTCGGGTTTTTTTAAATGTAATTTCTAATATTTCAAATTTAATTTGTCAGTGTTTGGAAAGTGTTTTAACTTTGTCATAGGTTGATTTCCATTACATGTAGCCTATAACATTTTGCATACATTATACCAAGCATATTTATTGTATGTTTTAGTTTCTCAATATTTGTACTCATTTTTGGTTTATTATACCTGCTAGACAGTAAAAGAGATGTTTGTTTAATGGTTATAGTCTACTAAAATTATGAATTAAAAAGTTCCTCGAAATGCAGAACAATTTTGGCTTTATAAATTGTCCTGTTATTTTCTTTGTTACAGAATGCTAAATGT
>NW_007730436.1:98994-114915 GCF_000696425.1 Galeopterus variegatus
AAAAAAATGAAACAGTTAATTATAAATATCTGTGAGGTACACAGTTGAATAGCAATATCTGTGTGCAATGTGTGATGCTCAAATTAAGATAATTAGTATATTCAACAATATACAAAGTAATTGGTTTTTGTGGCCCTTTACCAATTGCACCCTTTCTCCCTCCCCCTTCCCCATCTGTAGTAACCTCAGTTCTGTTCTCTCCTTTTGAAGTTCAATGTATTATTGTGATTGTTATATCTTTCTTTTTTTATTTGTGTGCTTATTTTTTAGCTCCCACTTATGATTAAGGACATGCAGCATTTCTCTTTCTGTGCCTGGCTTATTTCACTTATCATTTTCTCCAAGTGCATCCATGTTGCTGCAAATGGCAGTATTTCATTCTTTTTTGTAGCAGAATAATATTCCTTTGTGTCAATATACCACATTTTCCTTATCCAGTCATCTGATGATGGACATTTAGGTTGGTTCCATGTCTTGGCTATTGTAAATAGAGCTGCAATGAACATGGGAGTGCAGGTCTCCCTTCAACACGATGATTTCCATTCCTTTGGGTATATACCTAGAAGTAGAATTGCTGGATCATAAGGAAGATCTACCTGTAGTTGTTCGAGAAACCTCCATACCATCTTCCATAGTGGTTGTACTAATTTACAGTCCCACCAACAGTGTAGGGAGATTCCCCTTTTTCTGCATCCTCCCCAACATTTTTTATTCTTTGTCTTTTTGTTACTAGCCAGTCTAACTGGGATGAGATGATATCTCAGTGTGGCTTTGATTTATATTTCCCTGACGTTGAACACTGTTTTGATCAAATAATTGAACTTTTTCACATTTAGTGTAACCAATTATATACTTAATATTAGTCATTCGATCTTGTTTTCAGTTTTCTTGATTGTAAATTGTTTTTTTTTTTTTTGTTTTTTTTTTTCCTTCTCTTTTTTTTGATTTTGCTGGTTTGGTCTTGTGCTTTCATTCCTTCTGTTTATTTGTNATCTAAACTGAATATCCAGTAAGATATTAAACAGTAAGAAAAAGTTGCATACAAGAGAAAAACAAAATCAGTCTAGCAGTAGTGGGGTTGCCAGATAAAATATAGGACACTAGTTAAACCTGAAATTCACATAAACAATGAATACAATTTTGGTATAAGTCTGTTTCAAATATTGTATGTGATTATACATTTTATAACTGTTATAAGTAGATGCCACCCACTTTCTCATCACTAAAATGCTCTGTTTTCCACTAAAATAGGATGTTTAAGGATTGTTTTATCTACTCTGTCACCCAGCAAGCAAGGCATGCATAAAATGCTGTTTCTTCCGTTATCTCCCCCTCCCTGTCTGATTTTCACATTTCCCTAAGGTTGTATATAGAAATTGATGTTGAAGTCCTTTTCTTTCAGTAATTTCTAAATTACTCCATCATATAAAGCTTCAAATTTTGTAGATTTCATAGGTTTCCAGATTCAGCCAATAAAAACGCAGAATGTTCCATTAAATTTGAACACAACAAGCAATAAATATTTTTGTATACGTGTGTCTACAATGTTGCATGGTATATACATATACTACAAAGGTGTTACTTGTTTGTTACATACAGTATTTAGAACAGACTTATGCTCCTCACCCCAAATATTCATGCTTTACAAATTAACACATCCAAATCTAAACTGAATATCCAGTAAGATATTAAACAGTAAGAAAAAGTTGCATACAAGAGAAAAACAAAATCAGTCTAGCAGTAGTGGGGTTGCCAGATAAAATATAGGACACTAGTTAAACCTGAAATTCACATAAACAATGAATATAATTTTGGTATAAGTCTGTTTCAAATATTGTATGTGGAAAATAAGTAATACCTTTTAAGTATAAGTATATCCCATGTAATATTTGAGACATACTTATATAAAAATATATATATTTATTGTTTATTGGAAATTCAAATTTAACTGTTCTCCTGTATTTTATCTGGCCACTCTACTACTGCCAGTCAATTTTTTTCTCATATGTAATTTTTGCTTACTGTCTGAAACCTTATTTATATTCATTTTAGCTTTGTAGGTGTTAGCTTTATTTTAATGTGCCTGGGTATGTGAGGTCAATTTTGTTTATTACTATTTTTTGTTTTGTAGTTAATGTTGTTTTGTTCTGTTTTTAATCGTGAATTTTGAGAATGACTAAGGAAATCTTCAAAACAAAGGCTAGCAATTGCTCTCCTCCAAACTTCAGAGTGAGCAGTCCTTGCTGATCATGAAAGCAAGCCTTGTAGAAATGTTCATTTATGTGGATGTATCTTCTCTCTTCCCAGCTTATGAATCTCAGCAATTGAAGATTTCTCCAGAAGCACCATGTTCCTCCTGATCTTCAATGTTGCTCTTTCTGCCACTGATCAGCAAGCCCTTTGTGCTCTCAAAGACACTTCAGGTACCATTGGATCTACCAAGTCATGGTTTCAGTCAAGTAGAAGAGCCACTCACTACAGCCTGGACCAGCAGTGGGGTCTTCTTTGTTCTAGATTCGTGGGATCCGAACCCTCGGCGGGAGCGCCGCCGCGCTTCCCAAGCGGCGCACTATCCAGTGCGCCACCGGGCCAGCCTGACAATTCTTCTTTAACACGTGGACTATGATGCTTCCATTGTCTGAAAGGCCCACCCTCACTTGTGCCTTACTGTAGAAGATGCAGGTGTGACAATTCTTCTTTAACACAGGCTTTGTTATCATGATAAGGAGACAAAACCCTCCACGTGGACATCAAGTGAAGCCAGGTCTTGATCATTGACATGTATACTCCTTTTTTTTTTTTTATTGCATCACTTAGAGTACCAACAGAAAATAAAACATTCATTCAGAATGAGGATTACTAAAAAAGAGTTAATGTTCCATTAACTCTTGTGTTCCTTCTGAAACTCCCTTGGTCATCTCCTTTCTTCAGTTGGGGTAAAACATGGATGAGGTTGATCCTCTGCTTTCAAACACAAGCACAGTGAGCTCGACAGATAGAGAAACAGTAGCTGGTCCAGATGACAAATGTGTGTGTGATCAGCAGCCAACTCATGGTGTGAACTGGGATACTAGTGAGATCTGGACAGAAAAATTCCTCATAGTTCCCCCTTTGGAAACTGAGGCATGGTTGCTTCTTGCAAACCCACAGCAAAGCCCCTTCTAGCCAAGCTTACCCAGCCTAATGATTGACCTGCTTTGTTTCTCTGTAGATTTCTCACTTTCTAGTCCTTCACACTCACTTTTTGGCAGTTGTATCTCCCAATTTAGTTAATTATTTATATTCCTTGCCTTAGGCTGTGCTTTCTACAGGATTTTAGCAAAGAGAAGGACTATCTACAAAGCTGTGGGTAGGATGTAGGAGATGTTCAAGAAATAGTTCCTAGGCTAGCAGTAGTAGAGCTGTTATCTTGTTTCTCACTTAGTCCGTACCTGGTAAAAAGGGGAGTTAGGTTAAAGAAAAGGTGAGTAGATATTCATATCGTATAGCTGGGCATGGAAGGGCAGCTATCTTTAATCCTGGACCTGGCCATCCTAAAACTACCTTTCAGGTTGGTTGTTAGGGGAATAAATACCCTCATCTCAGTGTTTTCCTTCTCATTTTCTGCCACCAAACCAGATCTCTCCATTGAACTAACCCAACTGAAGCCAATGGCAAGGAAGTTTTCTTGATTTCAACATAGACCACATTAGAAAAAGATAGAGACTGTATCTAGTGAAATACATAGAATATATCTTGCCAAGTTAAAAAGATCAAGAGATGCTTTAATTTGTGTCTTCTCCTTTACACTTCTAAGGGTGCTATAATCAAATAGCTACAGCTCCCTGCAGATCAAATCATTACAAATGCTGTGCCAACCTTACTATTTGCTACTGTAACCAGGCCCACCTTATCTCTGGTGGGAAGCTCTAGCACTGTGCCTCTGCCACCCTAGTGTGCCATGATGCTTATTAAAATCTGGGACTCCACTTCAGTGGTGTAATTTCCCTTCCCTCAACACCAGCCTTCAAAATTCAGTTACTTCTTATCTCTTCAAGAATCTTGGGGTTCTCCTCATCAATGTACTTTGGTGACTTGAGTGATCCCTGGACTGTCTTGGAGATTAATGAGAGGTGGACGGTGGAAGCTGCACATTCCAACACTTCCATCCAAGTCTTTGAATGCCTTTTTCTATCTTAAATGAAGGATGCTCTAATACTTCAAATGCATTTAACATGTGTCAACAATTAGACCTGAATTTATTCAACAACTGGCCATAGCATTGAACCACCTTTCAGCTATTGAAGCTATTAAGTATAATTCAGAATTTCTGATAAATTCAGGAAAATATTTTATTCCATTATGCTTTATCTGGCACCATTAGAGGCCAGACATATTTCTAAGTTTCTCCCTCTGCTCTAATTTCCTAATCTCTCAGAAGAGTGTCTCATATAAAAAAGTAAGCTGTATCCATAATCGAGCTGAGAAGGAACTTGGCTGAATGTAATTTCCATATGTAAAACTCCTGCAATAGGGAGAAGCACATAGAAATAAGTGGAGGTGTGGAAAATCAGCATAAATATCTAGCATAGTTATGACTTCCAGAGCTTAGTATTTCAAACAGGATGCCCTGTATAAGAATGGACACCAGGCCACTGTGATAAAACTTATAATTCAATGAATGGGTCCCATGATTTCCCTGATGAAGTAGCCAACAAAAATAATTTTCTATGTGAATTTATTATCTTATAAAATACATACCACTGCCTACTTTTGCCCTCCTTATGCTCTTAGATTCTTATGCAAGTAAAGCAAATTTATTTTGTCACATATTTATTGGCACAAGGCATCTCTCAGTCTCTGAGTTCAGTACAGTGGTTTATGAGATGGATTTAGGCACTATCTTCATTGTGATCATATTCTAGAGAGACTTCATAGGCAAATAAATAACATAAAAAAGAATCAGCATAATTCGTGTTATTTTATATACAACAGAAAACGTTACTGGAAAGAACACAGCAACGACTTAGATCTGGATGACCGTTAGGACTAATTTGAAATATGAAGGACCTAAGACACGAAAACAACATAAAGATTTTTGTTCCTGAGTTAAACTCATAAGAGCAGGAATAATTTACTGTTCCTACAAGTGTAATTTATTGTTCCTGTGTGAAAAAAACAACAGACACTAAAACACGAAGGCCAATCAAAATACACTTAACTACTTTCTCAACAGAATATTTCACCTAGGAATATATGACTACAGAATAAAAAAAGGGGGGTACTGAAAAAAGAGGGGAGGACTAAGATGGAGAGAGCTTGTTCAGCAAGATCTGATTTTGGAATGGTAAGAGGAATGGAAAGAAAAAATCCAAATCTGAAATTCCTCAGAAGTTTAATTGACCGGACATGATGTTGGGTTATGTGCGTAGGGTGAGGATGAGAAGAGCAACACTTTATACTTTATACACCAGCCCGTGTCTGTGCGACAAGCTCTCACAGTGAAGTAGTTGGAGCACGCTATTGGGAATTCCATGAAGATCTGTATTCCTCAAACAGATTAGTCCCTGATGATGCAAGGGCTATTCTCAATTTTTTATTTCCCCAAGATTTCTGCATTTAACAAGGTATGTTTGCCATTGGACTTTATCTGCCTGAATAATGAGCAGCAGCTCTTTCTTTAAATGAAGGATTGTGAATTCAGCAAAGGAAGCCTTTGAAGGCATTGGAGAAAACAAAAGTGATAAATACTATTCCCAGGCTCAATTTCTTACAAGTGGCTGTATTTTTCTGAACATTTAAGTTCTGCAATTTAAAAATCACTTTAAACTACTTTAAAACATTTTTAAAACATCATTAAACTCTCCTATTGTTTGATTCCCATACTCACATACTCTCTGCTTCCATCACAGTTGATGCTGTCTTCAAGCCAGGAGTTCTTAGATTTTTATCACTGGGTGCAATCAACTTAAGTTGCTTCCATGGTGCCTTCTCGTTTCCAGGATGTTAAGTTACACTAAAATACTTGAGAACAATTGCCATGCAATTTTCTGATATGATTTTCTTTTTGCAATTTACATACCATGAATGTAAAAACAAAACAGAGATTCACATACATTGACATTGTTAGGTTTAAAAAGAACATGGAAACAGAACGCGCATTAGCTGGCCAGCAGAGACATTATGCATTTTTGTACATTTTGATGCTAATTAAGTTTGTTGCTGGCCTATAATAAGGGTGGAATTTGTTTGCCTCACTGCTATAGACTTTGTTTTTCTGTATGGTTTTTTGCTGCAATCCAGGTAATTTCAACAGACAGGGATGATGCTCTGTATATAAGGATAGATGGAGTCATGCAGATGTCAGATATAAATAATGGAGACAAATTAAAGATACTGACTTTTTCTATACAAAAGTTCCAATTACTTTAAAATACAGACATGAATGACCAATTGTTTTGTTTCTTAGAGGTGTATTGACTGAGAACAGTTGCCACAACAGTAATTATGGTTTTCATGCATTGTATATGTGTTTTGTGCTAAGGGCTTTTTAGCATTTTGCATTCAAATAAAAATCAAATGTAATACACGTAAACATGTGTTAAAATGCCTCATACATTTTAAGAGCTCAATAAATGTTATTGTTTTTATTATTAGAGTGGCGGATATCATTTAATTTTCACAAGAGTCCATCACAAGAATTAAAATGATTACTACCCCTGTCTTACAGATGGAGAAACTGGGCTCAGTGCTGCTATGGGAGATTTCAAAACGGTGTGGGAGACCAGCTGATGACAGAACCCCAGAGCACACTGATTTTCTGCATTGTTGCTGCCCTGCCATTCCTCTTACTTCATCTGCTGCAGAGTGTGCAGCTGGAGACCAGGAGAAGCAGGGCAAAGGGCTGTCATGCAGCTCTGGTTTTTCCTCTCTTCTTTCCTTGATTTCTTTCTCCTTCTGTAACAGATACACACTTATGGTACTTATCACATGCTCTAAGCACACATTGAGACAGTTCTGTGAGTCTCCTAAAGGCAGATTTTTGTCCTTTTATTTTTGTTTTTACGTTGTTACTTTTTCTCCTCCTCCTCCTTCTTTTTTAAGTTCCCAGACCTCAGTATGTAGCAAGACTTCATTTTGTTAAAAAAAAAAACCCACTAAATCAGCTTAACCAAGAAGTTGTACTGGGGCTTGCAATTCTCAGTGCTACTCACCCTCCCAATACCATTAGCCACATTCCTCACAGTATATTGCCCCAGGTCACAACATACTAGAGCTGACCACTGCAGCATCATCCAGGTAGAAAAATGTTGATGTAAGGTGTCAGGTTTTCTGGCCAAAATGACCTAACCCTGGTCCTAAGACTGAATAAACCTCTGCAAGTCTATAGCAACAGCAATAACTCAGCAAGCCAGAGGGGAAGCTGGGAAGAGGGAAAAGCTTCTCTTACAGAAGAATGCCAGCAACTAAATATGAAAGGAGAAAAATAACTAGAAATAACACCATTTTGCAACCACTATTGTAATCGATTCTTCTAAGGATGATCAAATGATGTTAAAATCATTAAGTGAAAAAATTATATTCATACAATATCAAAATATCATAGAGTGGTTTAATTGTTAACTGCAAACGAAAAGGATACCTTTCCACTAGATAACTCTGATAGAGAACACCTTAACCTAGTCATCAAAAGGGACAAACTGACATTGTGTGCCTACTGGTACAATGAGAAGGAAACAACATAGCACTTATGTACTTTAATTTCCAAAATGTTTGATGAGAATTTAATCAGCAGGAAATAAGCAGATAAATAAGATTGTGCAAAAAATTGTAAAAGACAAAATTGCCTCGTCTATTTAGAACTGTCAGTCATGAAACAAAGAGGGGGCATTAAGTGTTGTCACAGGAAAAAATTAAAGAAACTTAATAACAAGGCTTAGATTGGATACTTCATTTTTTAAAAAAGTATGCATAATACTCATTATTAGTACAGTAGGAAAATTTGACTATAAATTTTATATTCCACAATGTTATTGTGTTCATATTAAATTTATTGTGTTTGATAGTACTGAGTTTAAGGAGAAGAATATTTTGCCTTTAGAAAAAATAAGCTACAGAATTTAGAACTATAATGTCATCATGTTTGAATATATTTTCAAGTGGTTAAGGAAAAGCCAGAAAATAACTGTTGAATCCAGGTAAGACTATATGCTCATTGTATTAGTCTTTGAGTTTGAGGGTGAGCAATGTTTTTTTAAAAATAAAAGATGAATAAAATTACTAAGATTATAAGAGGGAAACATAAACACCAGTGAGAAGAAAATGGAAAATGAAAACAAGTAAACATTATGTTAATGAATTTTCAAAATAAAAAGTTTAAAATTTTCTGTACATACTTGCAGAGCTGGGTCTGGGTCTGGAGCTCACAGAACCCTCAAGCCTGTTGTCCAGGCTGGGTCACAAACCCTTCACACACAGTTCTATGAGCTAGGTAACCGGAAAAAAAAGTCCTTAGAGCCTTGGTTGAAGAAAGAGTAGTCTTTATTCAACACAGACACATCGAAGAGCTAGGCAGTCCAAAAACAAACTCAGAAACTCAACTGCTACTTGCAAAGTCCACAGAAAAACTGAGCACCTGCCAGCAAAGTAAATATGCTCTATTTTTTAGATGTGACCTCTCTGCCAACCAGCTTCTGCCTTATAAACTCAAGAACACAAAAGAAGAGCAACAAACTAAAAGGATACATTGGTGTGCATGTGCACTAACTCCATCCACACACAACTTGTTTACAAGGAATGTGCTGCAGTACCCACAACCTGACCTGAGGAGAGGGGGCCTGTCTAAAGTACTCTATTTTCCTCACAATCCACCACTTCAGGGTTTCTTGCTGTACAATCTACGCATTCAGAATCTTCCGTGGTGTTCCCTCAGTGGGGTTAAATGACCCTTACATTTATATAACCAATGGTTTGTTCAATATGCCTTAAGGCTTGCAGTTCTGTCCTTTTAACTATTAGCTGCTCATGTCCGGTTAGTAGTCATCATTGGTGTGATCCTCCATGGGATTCCTATAGTCATACTGATGGGAAGTTCAGTGCATATCCAGTAGGCTGACACATTGATCACACAATTCTGGTGTGGTGTCTGCAGCCAGAACACTATTGGTGAAAAGACAGAAGGGTTATTGGTACCAATAGGGGAAGTTCTCACCTGTCTGGTAAGATACATGCCAGTTTGCCATCCTGAGAAAGGATGGTTGTAGGAATAGGTATCTTACCTGGCTTATGATACCATACTTTATCTGCTAACACTGTTGGATCTCTAGTTTCTATGTGTAACAGTATAGGGGAACTCATAATTGGCCATAATGATAATACAAATGTGCTCTTTAGAATAAAGTGCTTATCTGTTCCAGGCCATGTTACCTTTACTCAAGGAGGCCAAGTACTTGTCACCCAAAGTGAAACTTGTAAGCCTTTCCCCAAGGCCCTATTAGACCTACCCAGCATATATGGGGGGCTTTTATTCTCCAAGGCCATTCCCATTGGAATGTTCCTGTCCCTGTTGCAAACAGGTTGGGACCAGTTAAAGAATATTTCCATGCTCGCCATATCCTGGCTTCAAAAGCTTATCTTTAGTAGTGACTTGCAGCTGTATAGGTGCTGCCCCCCATGCAACAGAGCTTCCACTGGAGAGGGCCCACCCTTGTGGGGTCTCTTATATAGAATCCTGTCAGCCATAACTGCCTTGTCCACCCCTTCAGGGATGGGGGTTGGACAGATAGTCTTATTCCCTTTTTTAAAAGACCATTGTACCATTCAATCATTCCTGTTGCCTGGGGATGATATGGCACATGTAACATCCACTGAATGGACAACTGGGAGGCCCACCTCTGAACCTCATGTCCAGTAAAGTGAGTTCCATTATCACTTTCTATAACTGCAGGCTGGCCATACATAGCAGAAAGGCTATTCAATGCCTTCACAGTGTTTACCTGGTCTGAGGCCTTGCAAGGCCATACAAACAGAAGACCAGTAGCTGTATCAACAGCAGTGAAGATGTATCTGAAATTCTCTGACCTTGGCAGTGGTCCAACAAAATCCACTTGCCATCAAGTCAGGGGCACCCTTCCTCGAGTTATTTGTCCATCTGTTTGGGGTACCCACTGGGGGTGTGGACTCTCTTGAGCATATGTCTGGGGCCAAAGAGCCCAGTCATAACCTGCCAAGGGTCATGAAGCCCTGCTAATAGACTTCTCGCACTAAAGATATAAATGTTGTGACCTTTCTGCCATTTTCTCCTTCTTACTGCTTGCACAGCCCTAGGCATAGATCACTGCTGCTATGCTTTAGATAGTTGAGAAATGTTCCATTTCCTGGAACGATTTGCCCTGTGCTTTTTCCCAGAAAACATCTGCATACTTCCTTATCTGCTGATTCCCTCCTGCTGTCTATATAAGCTGTGACCTTCTGGCTAATAAACGAGACTTGATCAGAATACTGTCTTGTCTCCATTTCTCATGTCTCTTGTCCCATCCAATTCCCAGTCCCCCCTCCAGAGTCTGCGTTGACAAGTATGACAGGCATTCACTACATCTTCCCATTTTGTAGGCAAGGCCCATCTTTGAGTCGCCATCCACATGGTTTTATTGTCAGCATGCTGCACTCATTGATGTAACCACTGGGCTACATCAGTAGCTGGGGCTGTCTCCAGCCATCTTACCTTAGCCATGACATCAGCTTCATCATTTCCTGGGCTGGCTAAGGGGAAGTGTCCTGTGACATTGTAAAGAGTTACTTCTTTCTCATGTCCCAATTCCCATAACTCTTGCCACATGGCTTGTCCACACTGGGGTCGGTGGCCTACCTTCCACCATTGATATTTCCAAGTAGAAATCCAAAGGGTTACACCTTTGTACACGGCCCAGCTGTCAGTAGAGATAGTTTATGGACCAGGCTCATTTTTTATCACTATCCATACTGCT
Source organism: Galeopterus variegatus (assembly GCF_000696425.1). Lineage (NCBI taxonomy): Eukaryota > Metazoa > Chordata > Mammalia > Dermoptera > Cynocephalidae > Galeopterus > Galeopterus variegatus. Next base: position 109,959 of record NW_007730436.1, read on the forward strand.
CTCAATTCAGCCCATTGACTGCTTTGCCCTGTACCATTTTCATACCATATGGTATTTGTTAAGGGCTGGACAGCAATAGCCATCCACGATGCTAAAGGTCCCATGCTAGAGCCATCTGTATACCAAGCTTGCTCTGTGATAGGTCCCTGTCCCTCATGGAAAGGTGTATTCTTCACCTCCATGGGTAAGTGTTGTGTCAATGTTTCCTCCACAACCTCTACTGGGCCTAGCACAGTTTCAACTCTTTGGACAGAAGACTCATTGACACAGTGTTCCTTCATTCTATATATGCTTCCCACTTAGACAGAGTGGGAGTCTGAGCTATGCCTGTTTTAGGATTGGTTGCCCATGTGCGTAGCCAACCTGTTATGGGGTATGTCGTCTTTACTAGGACTTCAGCAGTTCCTGTGATAGCTTCAGTGGCTATCAAGGCAGGATACAACATTGCTAATTGCTTTTCTATTAGGGTATAACACACTTCAGCATCCTTCCAGAGCTGAGACCAGAATCCTACAGGTTTTAGGAATTGGTCTTGTCTCTGCCACAAACCCCATCCTAACCCCTCCTGGATTATATGTATGTCTAATTCAAAAGGCTTAGTGGGATCAGCCACTTGTAATGCCTGTACTTGCTGTATTGCCCTTTTTGTAGCTTGGTAAGCCTGTTCTACTTCCTCAGTCTAATCCCAGAGGGCTCCTTTCTTTGTCAATGCATATAGTGGGCATGCCATTTGGGCCATATGGAGTACAAAAGCTCTCCAATACCCCGAAAGTCCCAAATATGTCTGTAGCTGAACTACAGTTGTGAGTCAAGGGTATGCCTGTATCTTATCTATGATAGCTGCTGGGATGATGCTCCTCTTACCTGACCAGACCACCCCCAGGAATTTGACTGACAGCCCAGGTCCTTGCACTTTGGCTGTGTTCCTGGCCCACCCACATTGTTCCAAATGATTTAGCAGTGTGGGAGCTGCCTTGGTTAAATCTACAAAAGGATCAGAGAATAGTAACATGTCATCAATGTAATGAAACATTGTAACCATGCTGGGCCTAGTCCACTTGGCTGGGTCCCCAGCCACTAAAGCATGATAGATGGATGGGATATGCAGATAACCTTAGGGCAATACTTGAAAAGTCCACTGTCTCCCTTGCCAGGTGAAGGCAAATTGGAATAGAAAAAAGGATTTGCAAGGTCCAAGACATTATGATAAGTTCCCAGATGAGTCATCAGGTGATCCATCAAGTTGTGAACTGAAGGCATGGCTGCATGCACAGGAGGCACTACTCTGTTTAGTTCTCAATAATCCACAGTCACTCTCCCAGGACCATCAGGTTTCTTCACTGGCCATACCGGAGCATTAAATGAGCTAGGAGCTGGATGACTAATGCCAATTTTCTCTAATCCCAATATAGTTTTACCTGTCTCTGCATGTCCTCCCAGTAGGTGATACTACTTTACATTAACTCCATGTCTTGGCTTGGGTAACACCTGTGAGTCATGTTTAGCATAACCAGTGCTGTGAGGAAAATAGAGTATTTTAGTCAGGCCCCTCACCTCAGGTCCAGTTGGGGGTGGTGCAGCGCATTCCTTGTAAACAAGTTGTGTGTGGGTGGAGTTAGTGCACATGTACACCAATGTATCTTTTTAGTTTGTTGCTCTTCTTTTGTGTTCTTGAGTTTGTAAAGCAGAGGCCAGTTGGCAGAGAGCTCACATCTAAAAATAGAGCATGTTTACTTTGTTGGCAGCTGCTCAGTTTTTCTTTGGACTTTACCAATAGCAGTTGAGTTTCTGAGTTTCTTTTTGGACTGTCTAGCTCTTAGATGTGTGTGTGTTGAATAAAGACTACTCTTTCTTCAACCAAGGTTCCAAAGACCTTTTTTTTTTTTTTTTTTTTTTTGGTTACCTAGCTCATAGACCTACATGTGAAGGGTTTGTGACCCAGTCTGGACACTGGGCTTGAGAGGTCTATGAGCTCCTGACCTAGCCCTAGCTCTATAGTACTGATATGCAAAAATAGTCAATTTTAATGTAAAGGGAAAAGAAGGGACAGAATAATGTAGATAAAATGCTGGTACTTGTATTTATATGCAGAAAATAAAACTAATATGTTAGTTTTTTATTTTTGTTTCCCCCAAATTTTGTGTAGTGGATTGAAATATGTCCCCCCAAAACTCACTTAAGCTTGGAATTGTGTCCCCCAAGTTTTATGCATTAGAAACTTGGTCCCCACTGTGTTAAGAGGGTGGGAAATCCTATTATGGTAATTGAAAGGTGGAACCTTGAAGAGGTGATTGCATTGTAGGACCTTGCAGTAGTGAATGGATTAAAAATGGTGGTCAGGGGTGTGGTTCTGAGGGCTTTAATAAAAGAAGAGAGAGGAGAGTCTGTCTCTGCTCTCTCTGCTCCACTGCTTTCACAATGTGAGACCCTGCATCACTGTCACCATGACCAAGGCTCTCACCAGATGTGTTGCCTGGGCTTTGAACTACCAGCCACAGAAACTGTAAGCAATAAATTTCAGTTTCTTATGAATTACCCAGTTCCATGTATTTTGTTATAAGCAACAGAAACGGACTAATACATTTTCCTTCAGAGGAAGTCGTCCAAATGAGTAAATAGCTCTAAAGCCTGGTAAAGGGAACTGGATTTCTAGGGAAAGGGATGGGTGCCATAATTTTTACCACATGATTTTTGTACCTTGCTTATTTTTATCAGGTGCGTGTGTCAAAATAAATTTAAAATATAAATCATTATTCTGATATAATTTTTGTGATGATGTTAAGAATAATGGAAAATGAATCCATGTATCATTCTATTGTGAATAAACTTCAGAAAATCATTAATGAAGAAACAATACCCAGATTTAACAAAGGAACTACAATTAGGCTGAAAAAAGGTTTCTGATTAGGAAAAACTGTCTTAAAAGTACATAGAAAAAATTAACTGAAAATCTAGAATTTTATAACCAATTAAACTTCTATTTAAGAAAGAAGGTAAAACAAGGTTTCTGATTAGGAAAAACTGTCTTAAAAGTACATAGAAAAAATTAACTGAAAATCTAGAGTTTTATAACCAATTAAACTTCTATTTAAGAAAGAAGGTAAAACGCAGACATTTTTAGACCAACAGAGACTATAAACACTGTATGCCCTCTACAATGAAAGGAATGTTGTACTTCAATCAGAAAAGATATAAACACAAAATATATGATAACAAAATTGAAAGAAGTACCTGAAGTGATCCAAAAAGTTAAGTTTAGTTAATAGTAAAATTTAACTAGTTCAGAAAATGAGAAGAGAGGTGTTAAAAAAATATTAATTTAAATAAACATAGCCAGATAAATTATGAATTTCAGTTAATAGGTAAAGACGTGGGCTTGTATTGGTAGAAAGGATTTGTACCTTTATCTGTTAAGACAATTTGTTGATAAATACATGCATTAAAAAATGAAACATAACCAGAGAATTGTTATATGACCTACAGTTATGCCTGTTTTGTACAGAAACCACTAGGCACACATGACTATTTGAGCACTTGGAATTGGGCTTGTCCAAACTGAGGTGACTTAAATGCAAAACACACATGAGATTTTGAAGAGTTAGTAAAATAAAAATGAGAGACTGGAAGATCAGTTTAATACAATGAATTTGTGTTTGAGTTCTTGAAACAGACCAAATATAGTTTCCCTTAATGTGATAAATAACTTCCATCAATTAAAGCAGTGTTTCTCAAATTTTTGAAATTAAGAATTTTATTGACCTTTAAAGATTATGAGGGCCTCAGAGAGTTTTATGTTGGTCATATCTATCAATATTTACAATATTGAAAGTTAAACTGAGCAAAATTAAAAATATTTATGTATTATGTATTTATGTATTAATATACACATACTTGTATATAGTAGGTTATATATTAACATAAATAAATGTTTTAAAACTGTTATAAAAAACATTTTTTCAAAACAATGAAAATGGTACTGCCTTACTACTTTGCATTTCTCTTTAGTTTCTGGCTTGAGGCAGCTGTTTTCTCTTGAGTGCTTCTATCTGATCTGCTGTCGCATGTGTGCAGCCTCTGGAAATCTCCACTGTGAACATGTGGAAGCATGAGAAAAGAGGCAAATCATGCTTTAGTTTTATTATGAAAACTGCTCTCACTTCACAACCCCCTGGAAGGGTTGCGGGGTCCCTTAAATGTCTCAGAATCATGCTTTGAGAGCCATTGGCTGTTAGAGTTAAAAAAATTTTGTTTGCATACATCTCCATGAAAAGCCAGTCCTTGTGCAAAGCAACAATAGCAAATCACAGGTTAACTATGAGTTTTAATCCTGTTACCTTTGTTCTTATAGGAATCTGAGTGATAACATTGCCACCAAAAAAGTGTTTTCTCTTGCAACTGAAATATAATTGTTTAGTGTATAACAATAGATTATTGGTTTACTTGTTTGTGTGAAAAATGCTCAGGAAATTGGAAGGTAAATATTTTTAAAAATTAATAATTCTTCCTGTCTTTAGGAGGATTACATCTTATTAGGAGATGTAATAATGAGATGAAATAATAAAAATAATAACATGATAATGTTATTATAACATTATAGTAAAATGACACAGAAGATTAACTATTAACATGAAATAAAGACCACCAATAAAAAATGATGTTTTCCTTTTTCCATATTCCTTTTGCTAAGATAAAAAAGATAGTTTTATTATGTTGCATTTCTAAGAAATAGTAAGTTTTTATAAATGCATAGTCATGAATATAGGCAATAACAAATGTTTAAAAGTAAAAGTAAAAATCAATCAAGAAGCTTATAAGAATTTATTAATCATAGCTCCAACTTGTTTTCTTCTATATTTTTAAATTTAAAAGCATATAAAAGAGAAGAACAGAAAGAAACATGGTTAAATTTTATAGCGTAATATAAAGGCTAACCTACTCCTGGCTTTACACCAGGAAC
>NW_007730436.1:115402-116853 GCF_000696425.1 Galeopterus variegatus
CATGGTTAAATTTTATAGCGTAATATAAAGGCTAACCTACTCCTGGCTTTACACCAGGAACAAGGCTGGCATGGGAAGGTCTCATCAGTGTTAAAGAAGAGGAATTACTCCTGGTCAATTTGGATTTCAGTCAATGAACCATAAACACCTGATGGTACACAACTGGCATCATTTAAAATTGTACGCTCCTTTTACTGTGGTCACTTTTTTCTTTTTTGGTGAAATTTCCACAGGGTCACATATTTTCTTCCATAAAAAATGATTTGCCATTAATACTGCTTAATAAAGCAGGGGAGAGTGTACTATGACTTGAAGTGAGGGTATCGGCTAAGCACGACTACCTGTTTATAGTTCAAGGTTTCTCTATCCACAAAAATATGTGTTGTCTTTGACCAGTTAGCACACAGTCCTTAAAATATACAAAACGTAATCCCTTCTGTTAATATCCTGTTTTAAATTGTTCTTGTGCATCAAATGTGAAAAGAATATTGTATAGTATTGTGAAAATATGAATAGAAACTCCTAGAAATGGTAGAGGCTTGAGTAACTGAAATGCTTTCCAAAGGAAGGTTTACTTATTCTTTTTTTCTGTTCTATTCAGAATTAACTAGCACATTCAATGGGTTTTTAATGAATCTAAATGTATAAACAAAAAAATATTTTCTGACTGACAATAATTTATAAATTATCACTGACAGCTCGTGGTGTGTATCAGAACAAGCATGGTTTTTGTGGCCAGGGTTGGCCTGGGTTTTGGTTATGTTTGCCACTTATTAGTGTGTGGTGTTCGGATTTAGCCTCAGGTGCTTGCAATGTCAAGAACAGACAATAAAAATTATCTCATGGGGTAGTATATAGTTAGCATTGAATTAAAATTACTCCCCCTTTTTGTTTCCTTTCACTGTAGTTGACTTATAAGTAGTTGAGTGAGGATGAGGGAAAGAGTGATGACAGTTTTTTTTTTTTTTTTGCTAATAGGATTAACACAATCTAAGGAAGGGATTTGAGCTAGGTAGGCACATACTACGCACCACTGCATCATTATACACAGCCGTTGAAGTGGATGTTATTGCCTTTGTGACATCCAAGAAAAAAAAAGAAGGTGTCAGGACAGAATCTCAGGCAGAGAGAGGATATCTTGTCAAAGTCCCACACTTATAAAGTGGCTAAATCCACATTAAAAATCTAGGTATGTGTGACCTCAACATCTGTACTGAGACCTTTAGGCCCAAGGCATGAGCATTTCCATTTTGAAAGTCTTTGTTTTACTCAAGATCCCCAGGTAACTGCCTTTTTAGCACTCTGTTTCACTAACAATTAGGAAGAATAAGAAAACATCAAAATCACTGAGTTTTTACTTCATCCCTTGCTTGTAGATTTGTTTTCACTATACCTACAAAGTGCTATCCAGCTGCGAACTGTCTTGAAAGGTGCCTTCGAAGATGTGCTCA
>NW_007730436.1:117058-117515 GCF_000696425.1 Galeopterus variegatus
TACCTACAAAGTGCTATCCAGCTGCGAACTGTCTTGAAAGGTGCCTTCGAAGATGTGCTCACTGAGCTGTTAAGGGCTGAATCACAGCTGTCCTACTGAGAAATCTCAGCATTCCTATCTCCTCCTTATACTCCCTCTGACATCAGTATGTACATGGTCTCAAAGAAAAAAATCATACTAAAAGTATTAGGGTAATTGAATGTATTTATTTTACATATTTACTCTTTAGTCAATGAAAAAGACCAACCCTGATTACCACAAATCTTACCTAAAAGAGAAATATGTTTTTTAAAGGACAAAATACACAGTATGAATGAATCATACAATACACTGTATTTGTGCACTTTTACTTGAGAACATCTTGAGGGTACAAAATTTTATAAAAAAAGTTTTGTCAGACTATTTCTACACTGCTTAAAATAGTACTTCTGAAATTACGTCTGAGAAGAAAAAAAAA
>NW_007730436.1:118036-120028 GCF_000696425.1 Galeopterus variegatus
GTACTTTGCAAATTTTGGATGCTAGGAGTTTTTGTTCATTGTATAAAGCCAAGAATAACTAAACAGATCATTCTCACTTACTTTTCATGTTGTATTTTAGTTTTACAGAATTACACATTGCAAAAGAATATAAATATTCTTTTCATATTATCTGTAATTGGATCTGTCTATTAAAAATGAGCTAATCCATTTTTCTTGTTCCTGTTAGCCAGTGGGAGAGAGAAGAGGGAAGGATTCAATAAACCCACAATCTGAGAACAAGGATTAATTCTGTGAGTTTTTTATTTGCCAGACTCTGTCCTGACCATTTCTGATATGTTATCTCAATTAAACCATATTGCAACATATTAAGTAAATAAAATTAAGAATGATAGATAAGACCATCAGACCTGAGGAAGCTTATAAAACTTTTTCAAATACTGTATTAGCTTGGGATCCAAAGCTCTTAGTCTTAACATGCTACTTCATATTAAAAACCACTTTTGCCTTATAAATTTGCCTCAAGTAATGGAACATACCAATCACGTATGACATATTCAACTTTGAGTCTTTTTTGCCAATCATGGGTGACACTATGTTCAACTTCAAGTTCCTCAGTGCCTAGTGCAGTGGTTAGATCAGAGGATCTCACTAAAAATATTTCTTTAACTAAAGTATTCAAAGTAAAAAGCATCTGGAGATTTTTGGGAATCTGGAGAAATGGGTTTTATTTCTAAGCTTTCCACAAATTTTTTTATATAAATTTATTTGAGTCTATTTGCATAAAATTAATTTGTTTTAATTTTTATCAAACTAGTATGTGTCTAATATTAAGAACTTAACTCATAATGAAATTGATGAAAAATAGAACACTGTTTTTCCTATCATTTCTCACCACTCCATCACACCAGACGTAATTGCATAGAACTTGTTTATCTGGATATTCCAGTAGTTACTGATAGATTAATTAAAAAACAAAACAAAACACTTATCCTATAATACCCATTACACATTTATCATTTTTTGGACATATTAAGTTTCTTTTTTAACAAGAGCATCAGTTTAGCTCTTCCACAGGCCTTTTCCTTTCTCATCCTCCTAAATAATCACATCCCCCTCTGAGCTAAACTAAGACCCATGATATATTTACTGCAGAGTCTAGTAGCATGCTAAAACTGCACTTGCTTTCCTACAGAACTGTTTTTCTTATAATAACAGCTATGTTATTTTATTTGCTACTTTTTGCATATGTATTTTCAGTTAATTTCTGGGTATCCCACTATTTCATCCATCACATTTTCTACTCTACAGAATTGTCTTTTGCATGGCAGCCTAACTCCTGAATTCTATAGGCCTATGGCATGACCAATACCAGTAGGTTGAACCCACTATTCCTGGAAACATTATCTACCTCTTTCTTCAGTAGAATCTTTGTTTTGAGAGAACACATCCTCCAAGGTCTTGTAAAATTCCTTTATTCAGTCCATAAGTTTTATTGGAAAATACGATTGATTTCTATTTTTAAGAGTCTGAACAACTCAAGTTACAGAGCTCTGGGAAAAGTGTAGGGCCACCCTCTTGAGACACTAAATGCTGACTGTAAGGCATATTTTAAAGGACAACCCAATTTTGAGAATTGTTGAGGGTAGGTGATGCCATTGCTAGAGATCCTCCCCCAGTGACCACTCTGCCCAGCTCCCTCACTGAGCATTGCACAGAGGGCACCATGTGTGGGGAATGTCCAGGCTTCAGCCCTTCTGGCTGGGCTGATCTGGAGAGAGGAGGACACAGATGTCAGAGGGAGGCCCATAAAATAGCTTGGTAAGTCTTATCTATAGTGCAGAGAGAGAGCCCGCCATGATTGATGCCCCTGTGGGGAAGCCCATCCAATGAGGATCTGAGGCCTCCCCACAGCCACCAGTGAGGAAGCACAGTCACCAGACTGGGCTCCAAGTGATCCAGGCCACAGCCTGCACTGGAACGCCACCTCATGAGACACACCAATCCAGATCC
>NW_007730436.1:120812-121340 GCF_000696425.1 Galeopterus variegatus
AGTGATCCAGGCCACAGCCTGCACTGGAACGCCACCTCATGAGACACACCAATCCAGATCCAGACACCTATGCCACTCCAGACTGCCGCCCTCAGAAACTGTCTGGGATAAAAGTGAAAGTGAAGATTGGCATTGTACTGCTAGCTGGAAATAAAAGTTATTATGTGTGGAGCAGCTGATTGCACGTAGAGCAGGGAGATGTCCAGCAGGGGAGGAAGCTCCACAGAAACCACATGCCCTGAGGTGCTGGCACATGACACAACAGCCCAGCTGAGTGCATGTGGACCAGAGAGGCAGCTCCCTGGAGAGGGCCAAGACCCAAGGCAACCACACACACAAGGCACTAGTGGCCAACTGAGCAGACACTGAGGTAGCCGTACCAAACTGGCAACCCCAGCAACATCCTAGCCAGACAATCGTGTCAAAACAGTAGACTGTGACAACCTCTGCCACAATGACTAAACATAAAAGGAAAAATACCAGAAATATGAAAAATCAAGAAAGCACACCACCAAAGGGTAATAACTC
>NW_007730436.1:123135-126623 GCF_000696425.1 Galeopterus variegatus
GAACAAAAGACACTTAAGACATCCAAACAAAAATCAATAAAATGCTAGGATTAAATTAACAATTTTCAATAACGACTCTTAAGGTAAAACACTTAAATTCCCCAATCAAAAGACACAGACTGGCTGACTGGATTAAAAAGGAGGACCCAACTATATGCTGCCTGCAATAGACCCACCTCACTCATAAAGACTCACATAGACTAAGAGTGAAAGGATGGAAAAAGATTTACTATGCAAACAGAAATGAAAATCTGATGAAAATAATGATACATCATACCAAAACCTATGGGATACTGCAAATACAGTACTAAGGGGGAAATTTACCACATTAAATACTTACTTCAGAAGAATGGAAAGATGGCAAGTGAACAACCTAACACTCCACCTTAAAGACCTAGAAACACAAGAACAATCCAAACCCGAAGTTAGCAGATGGAAAGAAATCATTACTATTAGAACAGAACATAATGAAATTGAAACCCAAAAAGCAATAAAAAAGATCAATGAACAAGTTGGTTTTTTAAAAAGATAAATGAAATTGACAAACCATTAGCATGACTGACTAAAAAAAGAAGAGAGAAGATCCAAATAACAAAAATTAGAAATGAAAAAGGCGATATAACAACAGATACATCTGAAATACAAGGAATCATTTGAGACTACTATAAACAACTATATGCCAACAAATTTCAAAATCTGGAGGAAATGGATAAATTTCTGGACACACAGAAACTACCAAAACTGAGCCAAAAGGATGAAGAAAATCTGAACAGACCAATAACAATAAAGGAGATTGAAGCTGTTATCAGAAGGCTCCCAACAAAGAAAAGCCCAGAACCAGATAGATTCACAGCAGAATTTTACCAAGCATTCAAAGAGGAATTGACACCAATTCTTTACAAACTATTCCAAAACATTGAAACAGAGGCAAATCTCCCAAACTCATTTCATGATGCAAACATCACTGTGATACCAAAACCAGGTAAAGATACAACAAAAAAGAAAACTACAGGCCGATTCCTTAATGAACATAGATGCAAAAGTCCTAGCTAACAGAATGTAGCAACACATACATAAAATTATACACCACGATCAAGTGGGATTCATCCCAGGGATGCAAGGGTGGTTCAATATATGCAAATTGATAAATGTGATACACCATATCAACAAGATCAAACACAAAGGACATATGATTATCTCTATAGATGCTGAAAAAGCATTTATAAAATTCAACATTCATTCATGACAAAGACCCTCTATAAGTTAGGTATACATGGAAAGTATCTCAACATAGTTAAAGCCATGTATGATAAACCCACTGCCAATATCATCCTGAATGGGGCGGAGCTGAAAGCTTTTCCTTTAAGAACAGGAACTAGATATGTATGCCCACTCTCACCACTCCTATTCAACATAGTGTTGGAAAACTAGCCAGAGCAATCAGAGAAGAGAAGGAAATAAAGGGCATCCAGATTGGAAAAGATGAGGTCAAACTGTCGCTCTTTGCAGATTACATGATCCTATATATTGGACAGCCTAAAGCCTCTAAAGAAAAACTCTTGGAGTTGAAAAATAATTTCAGGAAAGTAGCAGGATACAAAATCAACACAGAAAAATCGGTAGCATTTCTATTCTCCAATAGTGAACATGCAGAAAGAGAAATCAAGAAAGCTTGCCCACTTACAAAAGCCATGAAAAAAATAAAATATTAGGAGTTGAATTAACCAAGGATGTGAAAATCCCTATAATGAGCACTACAAACCACTGCTGAGAGAAATTAGAGAAGATACAAGAAGATGTAAAGATATGTCATGATCTTGGATTGGAAGAATCAACATTGTGAAAATGTCCATACTACCCAAAGTGATATACAAATTCAATGCAATCCCCATCAAAATTCCAATGACATTTTTCTCAGAAATGGAAAGAACTATCCAGACATTTATATGGAATAACAAAAGACCACGCATAGCCAGAGAAATGCTGAGCAAAAATAAACAAATAAATAAATAAAGCTGGAGGCATAACACTACCTGACTTTAAACTATACTACATAGCTATAATAACCAAAACAGCATGGTACTGGCATAAAAACAGACACACTGATCAATGGAATAGAATAGGGAATCCAGAAATCGACCCACACATCTACAACCATCTGATCTTTGACAAAGGCACCAAGCCTATACACTGGGGAAGAGACTGCCTCTTCAGCAAATGGTGCTGGGAGAACTGGTTATCAATATGCAGTAGAATGAAACTAGACCCATACCTCTCACCATATACTAAAATCAACTCAAAATGGATTAAAGAATTAAATATACACCCTGAAACAATAAAACTTCTTAAAGAAAACATAGGAGAGACACTTCAGGAAATAGGACTGGACACAGACTTCATGAATACGACCCCAAAAGCACGGGCAACCAAAGGAAAAATAAACAAATGGGATTATATCAAACTAAAAAGCTGCTGCACAGCCAAAGAAAGAATTATCAGAGTTAAAAGACAACCAACAGAGTAGGAGAAAATATTTTCAAAATATACATCTGACAAAGGATTAATATCCAGAATATACAAGGAACTCAAACAACTTTAAAAGAAAAAAAACAAGCAATCCAATTAAAAAATGGGCTAAAGAGCTAAATAGGCATTTCTCAAAGGAAGATATAGGAACGGCCAACAGACACATGAACAAATGCTCAACATCACTCAGCATTGGGAAATGCAAATCAAAACCACACTGAGATACCATCTCACCCTAGTTAGGATGGCTAATATCCAAAAGACTGTGAATGATGATAAATGCTGGTGAGGTTGCAGAGAAAAATAAACTCTCATAAATTGCTGGTGGGACTGCAAAATGGTGCAGCCTCTATGGAAAATGGTATAGAGGTTCCTCAAACAATTACAGATAGATCTACCATATGAACCAGCAATCCACTCCTGGGAATATACACAGAGGAATGGAAATCATCAAGTCGAATGTATACCTGTTCCCCAAGTTCATTGCAGCATTCTTTACAATAGCTAAGAGTTGGAACCAGCCCAAATGTCCATCATCAGATGAGTGGATATGGAAAATGTGGTATATCTACACAATGGAATACTACTCAGCTATAAAAACGAATGAAATACTATCTTTTGCAGCAACATGGATGGACCTAGAGAAAATTATATTAAGTGAAACAAGTCAGGCACAGAAAGAGAAATATCACATGCTCTCACTTATTTGTGGGAGCTAAAAATACACAAACAACCAGGGGTGGGGGGGAGGGAAGCAGACACAACAATTACAATTCCTTGAAGTTGATAAAACAAATGAACAGAAAGGACACTTTTTGGAGGGAGGAAGGAGGGATGTTTCGGTAATAGGCCACTATAATCAACCACATTGTATATTGATAAAATAAATTGAAAGATAAATTTTTTTTTTTTAAGTAAAAAATTTTTTTAAAAAAAGAAAAACAAAAAAATATAGTGCAGAG